>NC_059208.1:52451465-52739144 GCF_020615455.1 Coregonus clupeaformis | reverse complement strand
TTTATTTTTTTTCATACCCCCTGTGGGAATCGAACCCACAACCCTGGCGTTCCAAGCGCCATGCTCTATCAACTGAGCTACATCCCTGCCGCCATTCCCTCCCCTACCCTGGACGACGCACCATTGCGCGCCGCCCCATGGGTCTCCTGGTCACGGCCGGCTACGACAGAGAGCCTGGATTCGAACCAGGATCTCTAGTGGCACAGCTAGCACTGCGATGCAGTGCCTTGAGACCACTGCATCGTAAACAATGCAAGATACAGTACGTGTTTCAAATCGCCCTTAGAAGTGCTGAAAGTAATATGCTACAGTACTGTAAATTACAGAAGATTACATAGTTTTCACATTAGGCAATACAAAATTGACAGAAAATCTATCATTTCCCATCGTATCTATCAGTGTGTAATCAAAGGTGTGATCAGTGAAGACATCCTCTACAATCATTCATGCAATAAAAAAAGTGGTATATAATTGCAACATAGGTGTACTGTACGTAATCAAATGTAAGAAATGAAATGAAACAAATGATATGAATGAAAATGTGTTTCTGCACACATTAATTTGCATCAAGCCTGGTCTTGACGTTTGACCATAAATTCTCATCCACATCACAGTGAATGTCCTCATTGTTCATGCACTGTGGGAAAACCTTTGGCATGGCGAATCCAAGCTTGGGATATTGGTCTGCATTGATGTCGCCGCATGCCTCATCCATGGCCAGAAGGAGGGTGGCACGCTCTATGGGATAGCGATCGTACACCTTCCACCCCGATGCTGAAAAAACGTCCTCCAATAGGGTTGAGGAAAAGAGAGTTTGGGGGGTAGTATAGAAGTCACGCGAATCTGGGATGGTCCGAAACCATGCCTGAACCACCTCTGCATGGTCGGGAACCTGAGCATTGTCCCGACACAATGACATAGGTGATCCCTTCACCTTGACAGGCCCTGCTCAATTACATTGAGAAACACAATGAGGTGTGCAGCGTTGTGGGGATCCAAAGTAATGGCCTACGTCCTACCACACATCTACAGAGATAGCTGTGCACATGGAGATGTTTCCCCACGTTGTCCAGGCACTTGGACGGTCGCCCGTTGGACGATGAGGTTCCCCCCACTGCGCCGAGTTTTGGCCAGGTTGAAGACTTCATCAAAAAATATATGCTTGTGAGTGTTCACAGCTGCATGAAGCACCATCACCCTCTAAAAATATATTTAGGTTAGTTCTTTTTACAGTATAGTTCCAATATGATTTGTGAAGTAGCATGTGCATTTATGGCAACAGTAATACAGTATATAGTGCTGTACCTGAACATACTCGACCGCGCCGAGTTGTTTCACCCGGTCGTTGTTTCTCTCTAAAGGCACCAGGTTAATGTGTCTCACTAGATACCTGGTGCCTGAAGCATTGTTGGTGCTGGATGGACGCCACTTGGCAAAGGTGTCATCGTTCTCCTCAATGGCCTGCTTTATTCGGGCAGCCGTATAGTCATTCCCCTGGCCCTCACCATTTCCCACCACTGCCCACTCCTGCTGGTCGGTCAGCATCCCGACCACAGCCACCACCATGGGGTCTTCTGTCAATTCTGAGGGTAGTCTCAGGAGTATACTGTCAATAGATCATACTTAGAATACTGTAGAGAGATGTTTTGTGAATTTCTGCGTATTATAATTTGTCATTTACGGTAAATTAATGGTAAAGCATGGTACATATCCTGCAGAACTTACCGGTTTTCTTGGCGAAATATTCTCATGATCGAAATTGACTGTTGATCTTTCAGATTGGGGTGAACTAATCTAACTAATCAGCCTCTGCAATGGTAAGGCCTCTGTTTACCAAGCATGGTCAACGATGATGGCCCAGACTTCATTAGACACAACAGTTCCCTGCCGTCTGCCTGCCTCTCTCTGACGTCCACCTCTTTGACGGGGGCCTATGCCCACCTCTTTGACCTCTTTGATGGGGCCCACTGGCCACCTCTTTGACCTCTTTGATGGGGCCAAACTCGCCACCTCTTTGACCTCTTTGATGGGGCCCATGCCCACCTCTTTTGACCTCTGATGGGGCCCATTCCCACCTCTCTGACCTTTGATGGGGCCCATTCCCACCTCTCTGACCTCTGACGGCGCCCATTCCCACTCCTCTTTGACCTCTTTGATGGGGCCCCATGCCCACCTCTTTGACCTCTGATGGGGCCCATGCTCCACCTCTCTGACCTTATGATGGGGCCCATGCCCACCTCTCCTGACCTCTTTGATGGGACCCATGCCCACCTCTCTGACCTCTTTGATGGGGCCCATGGCCACCTCTCTGACCTCTGATGGGGCCCATGGCCACCTCTCTGACGGCCCCCTTGTCCAGAGCTCTTTGATTTCTTCCTCTCCCTTGCTGTCTATCCTGCTCCATGTTGAAAGAAATTGCAAGTGTTTCACACTCCCCTTTTATATGGTGACTAATTGGTTACCATGTAAAATCAACGAGAAGTCATTATGAGTGGTTATCATGTATCATACATGTAATTTAGATGTTTATACTTTACAAACACACATTTTATTTCTGTAGTTCTCAAATTCCATATATAGTAGACAAACCAGTCTAAAATCTATAGGTTTACCAAACGGTTAAGTGAATAACCATGAAGCGTAGTTGGATTAAGTGATGGTCAAATGTATTTAAACAAATGAGAAGAGAATCATATGAAAAGTATTACGAGCATTGCATTGTGAAAGGCAATTACTTTATATGAAAGGTATTTCTTGATGAAACACTGATTAGGTTTGATGAAAAAGTTACTGTGTGATTTTGTGTGTTGTACTTAGTCAATTGAAAAATGTGCTTAAAGTTTTTAATAAACATACTTTTTGATGATCTGTTATGGGTTTTAGAACACCTACTCATTCAAGGGTTTTTCTTTATTTTTTACTATTTTCTAAAAACTACGAAATAACACATATGGAATCATGTAGTAACCAAAAGTGTTAAACAAATCAAAATATATGTTATATTTGAGATTCTTCAAATAGCCACCCTTTGCCTTGATGACAGCTTTGCACACTCTTGGGGACCAGTATGAATAAAGTATGAAAATGTATGCACTCACTACTGTAAGTCACTCTGGATAAGAGCGTCTGCTAACCGACTAAAATGTAAAATTCATTAGGGCAAATCAAGTCTGACATTTTAAAGTGGGAATTACAAAATGTTTAAAAGTTTGCAATTCCTGCGGTGCAGGAAAATTCTCTACAACAGAGTGATCAAATTAAGAGAACACATCTGTATACAATATTGGTAACATTCGAATCTATGGTATTGCTTCCACAGGACATACGTGAACATTTGTGTTAAAGATTATCTGGAATTGGATTTCTAGACACAATACAAAGAGAAGGACGACTTTTGTTGTCCCAGTACCCAAAATACATCCCTCTGCTCAAAGTAGTTTTGTGACATGCAATGCAGCAAGGCCGGAGACCATGAAATTAACTATCTAAAATAATCTATTTGGGTGTTTTTCTTGTGTTTATCGTAGACATGAATATTCCATCTACTCATTTAACTTGTACACACGTCATAAGGCTGTTTTTCTGTTATTCATGTTATAACACAAATAACAAACTAAGTGCAATGCAAACAACAGTAGCTCAGTGGGAATCAGCATACAGACTATCATTTAATATTAAAGAACAGAATAAAAATGGAAATAACTGAATATAATCTATTTACTGGTTCAATGTGACAAAGAATGCCAAACAAACAGATAAAACAGAAAAATAAAATAATAGTTGACCTCCGGTTTCTCAATGTCCTTCGCTCTAACCATCAAACATTTGTGAGGATTCCATTTAGATCCCTGAAGCACTGACAACAAATTGATTTCAAGAACTAGACAAATGCCTTGGTCTGAGAAGGGAGGAAATTGCCTGTCCCAGCGTCCCAAATGGCACCCAATATAGTGCACTACTTTGACCAGGGCATATACAGTGGCTCTGGTCAAAAGTAGTCACTATATAGGGAATAGTGTGCCATTTGGGAAGCAGCCTTTCTGTGTTTACAGCGCTCTCATTAAGGTTGGGAGCTCCTCCTTTCTAAAGGCCTTCATGTTTCCATTTGAACAGTGAGATGTGAGCCTCCCTCCTACAATCTCATTTCCAACGATAACCTGTAATGTACTGAAAATAACTTCAATATCCACTTCACAAAGGGAGACAACTGATTCCTTTGTGACCTTGAGCAATGTAATTAACCAAATGAAGAGGGTAAAGAAAAAAAACGAATGCAGACTGTGACTTTTATTTACATGTTGTCAAGATACACAGTTCTGAGTGGTCCACACACAGGTTCCATCAGGAGTACCAATTGGCTAGCACGTGTCTTGGTATAATAATTATCCTTTAGAATAGATCCACCTATCATCGATACCCTATTCAGTAAAACTGTAGAAAATTGTTACCCATTTAGACAACTGTGTGTTTAGTTTCAATGGTGCTTGAAGAAAGGCAATGGGTTTACCTGTATTAGTGATGAACCAGACCATAGCGTAAACGGTTTGGGCCTTTATCCGTCATCAGCTCTCCCTCCCTACAGTTTTTTTTTTTTTTTAATCGCTTTGACAGAAGATCAAAGAGGACAAAATATTGGACCATTATATATTCTGTCCTAGACCCAAAAGCTGTCTCAATGTTTTTGTTCTGGTTGATATCTGCTGGTCTCTGCTAATATGTTGAGAAATATCTCATCCCTCCTCCTCCTCTCCTCCCCCTCTCTCTCTCTCCCACTGTCACGCTCGTTGAAGGACGGACGGACCAAGGTGCAGCGTGATATGCATACATGTTTCTTTTAAATAATAAACACAACGACAAAACAATAAACGAAACGTGAAGTCCAAGGTAGACACAAACAACATACCTTTCACGGAACAAGATCCCACACCCCACTAGTGTCAACAGGCTACCTAAGTATGGACCCCAATCAGAGACAACGAGCTACAGCTGCCTCTGATTGGGAACCACTGGCCAACATAGATCTAAAACGATCTTAAACACAGAACATCGACACAGCAAACACAAACCCAGAAAATACACACCTGACTCAACAAATACAAGTCCTCAGAGTCAGGGCGTGACACCGGTACTCTCATCTCTCCTCTCCTCCTCTCATCCCTCTCCCACTCTCCAAACTACATGTCCAGTGAATTAAACACATATATGTGTTAACTACATATATGTGTTGTTGTAACACTTTGCTCTGTTATTTTTGTTAGATAATGGCCTCTGACGGATTCTCCCTTTGGGTCCCATAAAGGTTTTCCACTGTCGTCAATGATACATACAGCTACTCTAAAATCTATCTTTGCGTGTTGCAAGTAGGCTAGTCTTTTGACTGATTGTAGCCTGGATCAAGGCGTCATACCCATTGGGAAACTGATAATGGCTCCGTCACCTTTCTCCATTTGCAGGGTAAAATACATTTTAGACAGAATTGCTTCAAAAATATAGAATTTGGCTATCCATACCCCTTCAAAAAAGTGATGCCTGTGTCCTGTGCTCCTATATACTGAACACAAGCCAATGTAAAGCCTGTTTTCTCCTATACTCCATTATATGACTAATATAGCTGCAGTCTGACCTTTTACTGCAACAGACAAATCCAACATGACAGTTAGATTAGGTTTGCATCGAACAGACAAAAAAAGCATTTTGGGGCTTCAGCCGACCTGCCTTACAGGATGTTGCCCTTTGAATGGTACAGATAACATCCCACAATAGAGAGGTATATATCCTATCTCTGTGTGTGTGTGTGTGTGTGTGCGTGTGAGTGTGTGTGTGTGTGTGTGTGTGTGTGTGTGTAGTGTCGTTGAGTGAGTGAGTGAGTGAGTGTGTGCGTGCGTGCAGTGCACAATGCCACATCTGGTAGATGGCACGTCCTATCAGAATGCTGTTGGTTCGTTCAAAGAAAAGAAACTCAGCCGAATACTAAAATCCACGTATCTTTCTATTCTTTCTCCCGTCCAATGAGCTCATTGCCTGGCTCTAGCTCCATCCTATATGTGATTAAAAGATGACATCAACACGGTTGCAGTGGGCAAGACTATTTGGTTGCAGAGCCCATAATGGACTTCTCACTGCACCGTCTACTGTCTGTCATGGACCACTAAGCGTTGTTTAAAGGCTTAATCCAATATATCTTATTTTCTCGCTTCCATTTTTATGACATTTGTATTCTATCCCATCCATTTCCACTCAGTGTGTTGTCTCGTAGCTCAGTGTTTCTTTCCCGCCTCCCCCCTCTCCCATTTCCCCCCCACTGAAAGCCACGGCTCATTACGGTTCACTGAAGTGACTCCAACCTAGTCAGAGTGAAGTTAACAGAAAATGAAGGTTTAACTGGACCTGAGCAAGCCGGAAACCATGACAGTGTTTCTTATAATGGCATTTACACAGAGTTCTGCTTTGCTGCTCTTACACTGTGTGTGTGTATGTGTATGTGTGTGTGTGTGTGTGTGTGTGTGTGTGTGTCACACTGGGCGTGTTAACTATACTTGTGTATAAGTTGTGTATAGGTTGTCGGGAGAGGTTGTCGGAAGAGGTTGTGTTTTCTCTAGCAGGAGGTAAGCTTGGCTTCTTATATGGTGTTGAGTAAAGCTTAAACCATGTATTTAGATTGTAGGTAGGTATTGTAGTTAGGTATTGTAGGTAGTTTATTTAGGTAGTTATTGTAGGTTGTTGTAGGTAATTATTGTAGGTAAGTATTGTATTCGGCGGTGCCCGGTGAAGCTACGAGGCTAGCACGAGGCTAGCTAACCCACTACCTGGACCAATAAAGCTAGCTAGCTGGCGGGTAGCTACTGGTAACTTTTAACAACTGTGGATAGTTGTTTCCAATGTTATTTCACACTTAAAGTACCTGTAATTAAGCCAGCTAGCTACCTACCATTCAGCTGTTTTTCTAACCTCATTATCTGAGGCATTAACGTTAGGTAGTTAGTAGCTACTGTACTTAATTACAGCTACTGATTGCAGAAGACCAATGTCTTCTTGTCTGCCACCCAGACAGCTGGCGTCGGGTAAGTTTGGCTTTATACATAGCTTGGGCTTTGTCGAGTAAGGCTTAAACTATGTATTTAGATTGTAGTTAGGTATTGTAGGTAGGCATCGTGGGTTGTTGTGGGTAGTTATTGTATGTAATTATTGTAGGTTAGCATTGTATTGGCGGTGCCGGATGTATGACAGCTAGCTAGCTAGCTAACTCACCTCCTGGACTAGCTGCACGGGTAGCTATTAGCAACGGTAGCAACTAAATACAATATCCTTTTAGCCAGCTACATTTGTTCGCAGCGCGCCGTTTTTCAAAACAAAGTCAACACAGCAGCCATTGCTAGCTAGCTAACCACGACCAGCTAGCTGTACTGTAGCAGCTAAATACAATATATTTGTGCTAGCTTAGCCAACGTTTAATTATTGCTGTGTTATAGAAAAGGAACTAGACACGGACAGATTATCTGTTTAGTGTGTTAACACACTATTGGTAGTTTGTTGTAACCAGTATTGGTGCTAAACTGTGTGTTATTGGATGCTACATGCTAGTTAGCTATGGCGTCATAGTTAGCTAGCTGAATAAAGTAAGTTGAGTCTATTCCTTGAAACATTGAACCGCTTTAGTTTACAACAATTCTAATTTCTAAAGTGGAAGTTTGGAGAGTTTTATTCGGGTGGTTCAGTGAAACAATTATAGTTTCTGAGGTGGAAGTTGGGAGAGTTATATTTGGGAGTTTTGGTGAGGGAGGCCCTACTCTCTCCTTTCCCAGATGTTTAGTTCATTTCATTCCGATCTCCCTCTGCATTCATTGTAGCCTTTTTGCTACAGCCTGTCAACTATGCCTCTGCCTATCCCTGTTCTCTCCTCCTCCGCACAGGCTACACAAACGCCTCACACCGCGTGGCTGCTGCCTCTCTAACCTGGTGGTCCTTGCACGCACACACACCTGGAGTTCCAGGTCTCAGGCAGCCTCTGGAACTGCCGTTCTGCTGCCAACAAGGCTGACTTCATCCCAGCCTATGCTACCCTCCAGTCCTTCGACTTCCTGGCGCTGACGGAAACATGGATTACCACTGAAAACACTGCTACTCCTACTGCTCTCTCCTCGTCTGACCATGCTGTTCCGCATACCCGAGAGCATCTGGTCAGAGGGTGTGGCACAGGAATCCTCATCTCTCCCAAGTGGACATTCTCAATTTTTCCCCTAACCCATCTGTCCTATCTCCTCATTTGAATTCCATGCTGTCACAGTCACTAGCCCATTTGCTTAATATCCTTGTCATCTATCGCCCTCCAGGTTCCCTTGGAGAGTTCATCAATGAGCTTGACGCCTTGATAAGTTCCTTTCCTGAGGATGGCTCACCCCCTCACAGTTTTGGGGGATTTCAACCTCCCTACGTCTACATTTGACTCATTTCTCTCTGCCTCCTTCTTTCCACTCCTCTCCTCTTTTGACCTCACCCTCTCACCGTCCCCCCCTACTCACAAGGCAGGCAATACGCTGTGACCTCATCTTTACTAGATGCTGCTCTTCTACTAATCTCACTGCAACTCCCTCCATGTCTCCAACCACTACTTTGTATCCTTTTCTCTCTCGCTCCTCCTCCAACACTACTCACTCTGCCCCTACACAGATGGTAATGCGCCGCCGCAACCTTCGCTCTCTCTCTCCCACTACTCTCTCCTCTTCCATCCTATCATCTCTTCCCTCTGCTCAATCCTTCTCCTCCAATCTCCTGATTCTGCCTCCTCAACCCTCCTCTCCTCCCCTTTCTGCATCCTTTGACTCTCTGTGTCCCCTATCCTCCCGGCGGCTCGGTCCCCCCCTCCAGCTCCGTGGCTTGATGACTCATTGCGAGCTCTCACAGAACAGAGCTCCGGGCAGCGGAGCGGAAATGGAAGAAAACTAAACTCCCCTGCCGACCTGGCATCTTTTCACTCCCTCCTCTCTACATTTTCTTCATCTGTTTCTGCTGCTAAGGCCACTTTCTACCACTCTAAATTCCAAGCATCTGCCTCTAACCCTAGGAAGCTCTTTGCCACATTCTCCTCCCTGCTGAATCCTCCTCCCCCCCCTCCTCTCTGCTCTGTGGATAACTTCGTCAACCACTTTGAAAAGAAGGTTGACGACATCCGATCCTCGTTTGTTAAGTCTAATGACACTGCTGGTCCTGCTCACACTGCCCTACCCTATGCTTTGACTTCTTTCTCCCCTCTCTCCAGATAAAATCTTGCACTTGTGACTGCAGGCCGCCCAACAACCTGCCCGCTTGACCCCATCCCCTCCTCTCTTCTCCAGACCATCTCCGGTGACCTTCTCCCCCTACCTCACCTCGCTGATCAACTCATCCTTGACCGCTGGCTATGTCCTTCCGTCTTTAAGAGAGCGAGAGTTGCACCCCCTTCTCAAAAACCAACACTCGATCCCACTGATGTCAACAACTACAGACCAGTATCCCTTCTTTCTTTTCTTTCCAAAACTATTGAGCGTGCCGTCTTTAGCCGAACTCCTCTTGCTATCTCTCTCAGAATGACCTTCTTGATCCAAACCAGTCAGGTTTCAGGACTGGTCATTCAACTGAGACTGCTCTTCTCTGTGTCACGGAGGCTCTCCCGCCACTGCTAAAGCTAACTCTCTCTCCTCTGCTCTTGTCCTTCTAGACCTGTCTGCCTTTGATACTGTGAACCATCAGATCCTCCTCTCCACCCTCTCTCGAGCTGGGCATCTCCGGCGCGGCTCACTCCTGGATTGCGTCCTACCTGACCGGTCGCTCCTGCCAAGTGGCGTGGCGAAGCTGTCTCCGCACCACGTGCTCTCACCACTGGTGTCCCCCAGGGCTCAGTTCTGAGCCCTCTCCCATTCTCCCTATACACCAAGTCACTTCGGCTCTGTCATATCCTCACATGGCCTCTCCTATCATTGCTACGCTGACGATACACAACCAATCTTCTCCTTTCCCCCCTTCTGATAACCAGGTGGCGAACGCATCTCTGCATGTCTGGCAGACATATCAGTATGGATGACGGATCACCACCTCAAGCTGAACCTGGCAAGACGGAGCTGCTCTTCCTCCCGGGGAAGGACTGCCCGTTCCATGATCTCGCCATCACGGTTGACAACTCCGTTGTGTCCTCCTCCCAGAGTGCGAAGAGCCTTGGCGTGACCCTGGACAACACCCTGTCGTTCTCCGCTAACATCAAGGCGGTGACCCGATCCTGCAGGTTCATGCTCTACAACATTCGGAGAGTACGACCCTGCCTTACACAGGAAGCGGCACAGGTCCTAATCCAGGCACTTGTCATCTCCCGTCTGGATTACTGCAACTCGCTGTTGGCCGGGCTCCCTGCCTGTGCCATTAAACCCCTACAACTCATCCAGAATGCCGCAGCCCGTCTGGTGTTCAACCTTCCCAAGTTCTCTCCACGTCACCCCGCTCCTCCGCACACTCCACTGGCTTCAGTTGAAGCTCGCATCTGTTACAAGACCATGGTGCTTGCCTATGGAGCTGTGAGGGAACGGCACCTCTGTACCTTCAGGCTCTGATCAGTCCGTGCACACCCAAACGAGGGCATTGCGTTCATCCACCTCTGGCCTGCTGGCTCCCTTCCTCTGCGGAAGCATAGTTCCCGCTCAGCCCAGTCAAAACTGTTCGCTGCTCTGGCACCCCAATGGTGGAACAAGCTCCCTCACGACGCCAGGACAGCGGAGTCACTCTCCACCTTCCGGAGACATTTGAAACCCCACCTCTTTAAGGAATACCTGGGATAGGATAAAGTAATCCTTCTACCCCCCAAAAAAATATTTTGGAAAGTGGTTATGCCACTGGCTATAGGGGTGAATGCACCAATTTGTAAGTCGCTCTGGATAAGAGCGTCTGCTAAATGACGTAAATGTGCCCTTGAGCAAGGCACTTAACCCTAATTGCTCCTGTAAGTCGCTCTGGATAAGAGCGTCTGCTAAATGACTAAAATGTAAATGTAATGTAAATGTAAATGGCTAAGGGTTAAGGTTTGGGTTAGGGTTAAAACAAAAACAACAAAAACAAGTGCCCAGCACTTGGATTGAATATCGCGACCCTTGCATCCCCATCCACAATGCCCCAGCAAAACCCAAGCCTACTTGATGGTAATAGCGCTCACCGTTGCCCCTAATGGCTGGTTTTGAAGTAATCTCCTGATGTCCTGCTTACCTGGACAGACGTCTAATTTTTGCAGTGGATCTTGAGCGACCTGGCTGATATACAAACCAGGTGAACATATGGAAAGAGCTTTTTTGTTTTTAATCTAATAGGTGTGACTGAATAGACTGATGTATTTGTTTTCTCCAAAGAGTCATGGGATTGAATGATGCCAATTTATCTGTCAGGGTGTACAATCTCCCCGTCTATTGTTCTATTGTTGCGTGGTATTCCTCCAATGTGTTGATTTATGTTTAATGTGAGTGCATGAGTGCTGTACATAAAAACACCCACACACACACAACACTCATGAATATATGTATTTATCCTCGCTCTACACTCAAATTATGTCTGTCATTGTGAAATTGTTGCTGAGTTTCCTTCTGCAGAAGGCACAGCAGTCGGCACTGATGATTATTATGATTATTATTACACGTGTATTTCTGGTTTATAGTTGGTTCAGCCTGACACATTAAATAACCGAAGGGCTTTCCGTTTATTTCAGAGCTGTTGTCACTCTTCTTAGTCATGTCCTGTAGGTCTGTCCTTTGTTAACATCAGTTTATCTTCCACTCTTTTGCTAAATTATTTGTCTTTGAAAAAAGTGATGAGCACTTTTTTCTCACAGTAGCCTGGTCCCAGATCTGTTTGTGCTGTGTTTCAATTACCATGGGAGTTGACTATTCAGCACAAACTGATCTGGAACCAGGCTACACTCACTGGTCCTGATCTTGTCACACTGAAATGGATTAATCCTTCTGACACATAATCAATCCTAAGAATTCAGACTTCATTTTCCTATTTATGCAGATGTAATCTCCAGTTCACCCCAGGGTGTCTCAGCCACAGCTACTTGACTGAAACTTCTGTGGTGGAAATTCTAATCAAGTGAGAGAGACTTAGTCATTTCTTCAAACAATCATCTTTATTTAATACTGATTAATTATTGCAATAATGAGGCTGGTCGACCCAACACTCTTGAGTGTTGGGCCGAGAGCTCTCACATACAAAGAATTCAAATATCTTTTATAGCACGATACCCCCTCCTATTCTACATAACAGACAGCAGATGTGTGGAATGGGTCAAAAGGTGAGACCTGATATATGAGAAAGGAGTATCCCCCAGCCAGATAACATTTGCTGCGAAGACTGTTCTCATTGTATGGAAACCAGGGTTTGGCCCCTACCCGAGCCATCTCTCCCTGGTACCTTACATTACACAAACACCAAATCATTCTATGAATAGCATTTGTAGGTTTTTATCACCAAACCATTCATAAATCAATTGTCAGCTCCAGATACCCCTGTCTCGAGTAAAACGCCTAGACTAGCTGCAGGGAGCTGGAGTAGAAACCATCCCTTTACAAAAACACAGCATTAGTAGAACAGTATATAATGGTTAACTATTAATATTAAACAAAGCAGGTAAACATGTTACATGTTAATTTTTCTCCTCACACTTCACAGTCCATTGATTCCTTACACTAGATTCCCTTCTTATTACTACAAACAGGTACACCACAACAGTCCTAAGAATTCATTTAGTTTTCCAATTTATGCAGATCTAATCTTCAGTTCACAAGGGTGTCACTGCTAGCTCTACAGTACCTTACTGAAGCTTCACAGGAAGGAAAGGGAGAGTGTGTATAGTACTGCTAGTGGTGACAGTCATACAGTAGCTTTGATCTACTTCAGGAGGGAGAAATGAAAGTCGTGTTTACATTTCTAACAAACAAATCCACAGATTTACCTCTCCTCCCTCCTTCCTCCTCCAACTCTCCTCCGCTGCCTCACACTCCTGTCACCTCATTCATCATTGGGATTATAATTCGCTACACCTTCAGGGCCTTCGTGTCTGGGAGCAGATCGCAGCAGATCACACCGTCTGAGTGGGATACAATGGAGGGAGGATCTGAGGAGAAAGAAATGATTTCCAACCTGTCTCCTGAGTCCTGAGAGTACCTTTAAAAACATCTGTGTGTGGGTAAAAGTAAAATTTCCGCTTCACTGTCACGGGCGCCAATGAAGTACGACCAAAGCGCAGCGTTGGGAGTGAACATGATGATTTTAATGTAGAAACACACGACAAAACAAAACACGATCCGTGACGTCCTCAGTTACACCGACTGAACATAGAACAAAACCCCACAACCCCAAGGTGAACAATGACAGTTTAAATATGGCTCCCAATCAGAGATAACGAGCCGACAGCTGACACTCGTTACCACTGATTGGGAGTCACTCACCCAAACACAGAAACAACCAATAACCACCCAACCAACCCAAACACAACAATACTTAACACACTCTGGCTAAAATACCAAGTCCTGGAACCAGAGCGTGACAGTACCCCCTAAAGGCGCGGACTGCGACCACGCCTCAAAACCCCAAATAGGGGAGGGCTGGGTGGGTGTTGCTCCTCGAGGCGGCTCCGGCTCCGGGCTTGACCACCACCCTACATAACTCCCCCCGTAATGCCCCGGTCCAATCCAACCCAGCTGGCTGGATCCAAACTGATGACGCGCACCCCTAGCTTGGCGCGTGAGACAGGGATGGACCGGACCTGGCCGACGATACGCACCCTCGGCTTGGTACGTGGAGCCGGAACGGACCTCCTCAGGTTGACGACTCGCCTCCCTGGCTTGGTGCGAGTAGCAGGAATAGGCTGAACCAGGTTGACGACTCGCCCCCTTAGCCTGGTGCGAGTGGCAGGAACAGTCCGAGTTGGGCCGACGACGCACACCGTAGTCTTGGTGCGTAGAGCAGAGACAGGCCGGGCTGGGCTGGCGACGCACCCGTAGGCCTGGCGCGGGGCGCCGGGCTGGGCTGGCGAAACGCACCACAGACTTGGTGCGGGCGCAGGAACAGGCCGAGCTGGCTGGCGACGCACCCGTAGGCTTGGTGCGTTGAGCAGGGACAGGCCGGGCTGGGCTGGCGAAACGCACCACAGACTTGGTGCGGGGAGCAGGAACGGGCCGAGTCGGGCTGGCGACGCGCACCGTAGGTTCAATGCGAGGAACAGGAACAGACAGAACCGCACTGGGGACACACACCCCTGGCCCTACACGGGGATCAGGAACGGGCCGGACCGGACTGGAAACACCCCCCAGTACCTCTCGCCGTGCCTCCACACTTTCCATCCCCTTCGTAACCAGTGGCCCCCTTAAACTGGCGGCCATATCTGCCAACCTCTTGCACTCCTCCGGGCCGTACACCTTCTGCCCCGACGTCGTGAGCCCCCCCCTAAAAATTTTCTGGGGGTCTCTCCTCTCGGTGGACCAGGCCTCCATAGTCCTCTCCCAACCTTCGCTCTTCTGGCTCCACCACTCGTTATCCAACTGCTGCTTGGTCTCGTTGTGGTGGGTTTTTCTGTCACGGGCGCCAATGAAGTACGACCAAAGCGCAGCGTTGGGAGTGAACATGATGATTTTAATGTAGAAACACCACGACAAAACAAAACACGATCCGTGACGTCCCTCAGTTACACCGACTGAACATAGAACAAAAACCCACAACCCCAAGGTGAACAATGACAGTTTAAATATGGCTCCCAATCAGAGATAACGAGCCGACAGCTGACACTCGTTACCACTGATTGGGAGTCACTCACCCAAACACAGAAACAACCAATCCACCCAACCAACCCAAACACAACAATACTTAACACACTCTGGCTAAAATACCAAGTCCCCGAACCAGAGCGTGACATTCACTTTCCACTCTTCAGTTGAAAAATGTTATCTTTCATCAGTAGGCGATGCCATTTTCTGTGCTGTAGCAGAAGAAAACCCACCAAACTCCATCATCCATAACGAGCAATCCTTGGGCTATCTGGAGATGTTTGGCCTGAAAAAAGATGATTACAGAACCTCCACTCAGGCCTGACAGGGTGATGTCTTAGATATTGGTGCCCAAGGCAAGCCTGAATGGCTTTCAACAACAAGCCCTATGCTGAGTGCTGAGCAGCTCCAAACTGCCCTGGTCTGTAGCCCTAGGAGAAAACACTTCCTTTAGAGTGTATGATAAGGTAGGAGGCCTTGCCTGCCACCATTAGTCCACACACGCCTACAAACACACACACACACACACACACACACACAGTCTTGTACAGCTAACCTTGTGGGGACACACAATTCAGTCACATTCAAAATCCTATTTTCCCTAACCCCTAACCCTGTGGTCCTCTGTAGCTCAGCTGGTAGAGCACGGCGCTTGTAACGCCAAGGTAGTGGGTTCGATCCCCGGGACCACCCATACACAAAAATGTATGCACGCATGACTGTAAGTCGCTTTGGATAAAAGCGTCTGCTAAATGGCATATTATTATATTATTTATTATTATAACCCTAAACCTAACCTAACCCTAACCTTAACCCAAAAACCTAACCTTAACCCTAACCCTAACGCTAAAACTAACCCTAGCTCCTAACCCTAACCCTTAACGTAATTCTAACCCTAACACTAATTCTAACCTTAACCCTAAACCCCCTAGAAATAGCATTTGACCTTGTGGGGACTAACAAAATGTCCCCAGTTGGTCAAATTTTTGTTTGTTTACTATTCTTGTGGGGACTTCTGGTCAACACAAGAATAGTTAAACACGTCCACACACACACACCACATCACACAGACACCACATACACACACACACACACACACAATCACACACACACAATCACACTCACACACCACACCACATCACACACACACCACATCATACACACACCACACACACACACACACACACACACACACACACACACACACACACACAATCACATCACACACCACGCCACATCATACACACACCACACACACACACACACACACACACACACACACACACACACACAATCACACTCACACACCACACCACATCACACACCACACCACATCATACACACACACACACACACACACATACACACACACACACACACACACACACACACACACACACACCACACCACATCACACACCACACCACATCACACACCACACCACATCATACACACACCACATACACACACACACACACACACACACACACACACAATCACACTCATGTAACCGGTGTGAAATGGCTAGCTAGTTAGTGGTGCGCACTAGTAGCGTTTCAATCGGTGACGTCACTCGCTCTGAGACCTTGAAGTAGTTGTTTCCCTTGCTCTGCAAGGGCCGCGGCTTTTGTGGAGTGACGTGTAACGGTGCATCGAGGGTGACTGTTATCGATGTGTGCAGAGGGACCCTGGTTCAAGCCCAGGTAGGGGCGAGGAGAGGGACAGAAGCAACACTGTTACACTCACACACCACACCACATCATACACACACCACATACACACACACACACACACACACACACACACACACACACACACACACACAGTAGCTCTAGCTACTCTCCATCATAGTTGCCGTCTAGCTGACTAGCCTCCAGACACCTTTCAACCTGGTGTTCATTGAAGCCAGCAGATGATTAATTTATACCTGCGGAATATCAAACGGAAACAAGTTATCGCTTCTCCCGCTGTGCCTGGGACACCTCGTAAAACTGTTCTAGCACCGTGGAGGATGAGGGATGTGGAACTTGGATTGAAATGTTTCTAGAATCTAACCACTGCTTTACAAGGTTCTACGTTCCCCTCAGACCAAGCCTCAGCCTTACTTAAACATGTGATCCTATTTCATCATAGTCTACACCCAAATGGCACAATATTCCCTATATAGTGCACTACTTTTGACCATGACCCATAGGGCTCTGGTCAAAAGTAGTGAACTATGTAGGGAATAGGGTACCATTTGGGACCCTATTTTAAATACGGCCGGCGTTGAGTTAAATAAAACCAATCCGTCTCTGATTGAGATGTCTACTGTGTATCCTTGGTTAATAATGGTATGACACTCTGAATTAATGACCAAACAATTGGCTTTATGAATCTCAGACATGAGTGCACAGTCAATTCTTTACCCAGCTCCTGCTGCCTGTTGCTCTGTTTCACAGTTGTCCTCTGCTGTGAGCATGGGGTGGAACAGATAAATACCAAACCAGGCAGTCATATCCATTTCTACAATATCTAGGAGAGCATTGCTACTGTACAAGGCAAAGGGTTTAGGCCCATATATCTGTTTGCCATTATAATCTTGAAACAGACTTGAAATTGAGGTAAACTAAACTCTTCCATTTGATTATCCTTTATATAATATTGTGTGGCCCTTTTAGCCTCACTCCTAACAATTCCAAGCTTACCCGAAATAGTCATCATGATGAGGTAAGCGTGTGTGAATGTATGAATATCTCAATGGTTGGTTATGCAAAAGTTCCAAATAACTGAGTGGATTTTCCTCTGCTATTCAGATCACAGGTAATTGCTTACAGACATTCAGACAGGACTATGCAGATGTCAAAGATACACATTTCCAGTACTGTGTGTGTGTGTGTGTGTGTGTGTGTATATATGTGTGTGTGTGTGTGTATGTGTGTGTGTATATATATATATGTGTGTGTGTGTGTGTGTATGTGTGTGTATGTGTATATGTGTGCGTGCATGTGTGTGTGTGTGTGTGTATATGTGTGCGTGCGTGTGTGTGTGTGTATATGTGTGCGTGCGTGTGTGTGTGTGTGTGTGTGTATATGTGTGCGTGCGTGTGTGTGTGTGTATATGTGTGCGTGTGTGTGTGTGTGTGTGTGTATATGTGTGCGTGCGTGTGTGTGTGTGTATATGTGTGTGTGTATATGTGTGTGTGTGCGACGTGTTTGTGTGTGCGTGCAGGTGGGTGCGTGTGTACTTTAGCTTTGTATCCCTTTTATAACAGAAAAATGACTCTAAACTAATTAACTAATTTGTTAAAACAATAAATAACATCATCTTTAGTAGCATGTAGTAATCCCAGCTTGTTTAACTAAGTGTTAGGACAATGTAATTATCTGCAAAATTCGTTCCCTCTCCCAGTGGAAGTGGCTTCTTCTAGTAATACTGCAATTAGTGACACTGTCAAAATTATTTCCTCCACACAAAAACACAGGGATTAAATTGTTCCTGTCATAACAGATTAGTATTAACGAGTCTAATCATCACATCTCTGGCAGATTGGTGGCTTCACTGTGGGCTGGTTAGAGATACTGTAGGAAGGGTCTTTCATAACACAAACACACGCACGCACACATACACACACACAGACATGTATAGACACTCACAAGCACATGCATGCACACACACACACACACACAAAAGGACAATAAATGATGTGTTCTGAGAAGCTACAGATTTAGGATAGTAATTTGAGCTAGTTTGCTACAGCAGGGAAATAATCCTGCAGCAACATGAAATGTGAATTATTATGTGGATTATAATTAATGGACGTTTTTTGTAGGGGTTGATACATTTTTCAAAGCTGGGCATGGACCCCCCCCCATCCCCCCCATCCCCCACGCTGCCTGCTGAACAACAAGATGGAGAAGAGCCAGGGCCTAGCACCAACAGCACGAGGGTAACATCACAGCAAGCGCCTGCCCCTCCGTTACCCCAGCAACTAGAACCTGATGACCTGTTGGATCTAACCAAACTGAACCAGTGGAAGAAGAGTTTATTGATTCTTGCAAAGTGAAATCGCAACCACAGCCAGCAACAACAAATGGACACCCCACCCCTTTGTCAGCAATGTCGACTGTGCTGTTGGCACTGAAACATGGATTTGGATGAACATTTGGGACATCTACAGCAATGTGCGAAAATTCCTTCTCCACTCTGAAGAACACAAATGCACCATGTTACATCAACGAAAAGCGCAGCTTGTCCAGCTGGCATTTGAAATGGACCTGACAAGTACATTTTGCCACGAAGGAGATTGAAATCAGAAACGTCTCATGAGTTTCAACACAGCATGGAGGCGGCTACAACCTTTCTTGCCCTGGCCACCTTGACAGAATGATTAATTAATTGGTTTTCCCTCATGTAAGCCTACTGGTTGTTTGGCGGATTTTTGAATGTAATGTATAGTTTAGGCCTTTGCTTTTTACTTCAGTGCATCTTTTAGATTTATCTGTGATTCTTAATCTCATTGCTTGCTTTTGCAGGTGTCGTGTATTGAGATTATGACGTTGTTAAATGTTTTTAAGTGGAACTGAAAGAATGTTGATTTTAGTATCAAGAGGGAATGTTTTAGTGTAACGTCACATACAACAGACAGGAAGTGTGTTGTAGACAGGGGAGACTGGTGATTGGCCAGAAGAGGGAGCCCATCTTTTTGCATTGTTTATAAGTAGGGGCTAAACGAAAGAGAGACAGAACGGCCATTGCAATCTGGGACGCCGTTCTCCAGACACCGCGGGTCTGTAACTTATGCTGTAACCTTGTGATATTAATAAAATCCTCTAATCATTGTGCAGCATAAGCGGACTCTTTGTTGACAGCAATAATTGCCACCATTCACCCGATACGACAAATGGCGCCCAACGTGGGGCTGGTCTGCAATCTTCTTTGTTGCATTCGTAGCCGCCAAGCTAACTCGGTCTGAAGTGCCAGAAAAGGGTGAGTTTTCCTCACAGCTTTGGAAGTTGTTGGTTTGGATGCTATGTGATTGTACACTGGAGAAATGTACCATTTAGGACCGAAATGTGCCTCGGGTGGCGTTATTGCTGATGACTGGGGGTCTGGCTAATCATTATAAAATTTTAAAAACAGCGCAAAAGTGGTTAGAGCTTATGGATTGTTTATAGAGATGTGTTGCTTGAATAGTAAGTCAAGAACAATCGGGGCCAAGATATGTATACAAGTTAGGACATTGCAGGATTTGATAAGCCCTCGTAACAAACGGGGCGACCGCATGGTGGGCCATAAATCCTGGTAACGCGTTATGTGTTTCAGGTCAGTCTTAGACTGGGGTTTGGTTGTAGATTTATTGGGGGTTGCTTGCCCATCTTCTGTCCGACGGGATATTTGCGTGGGGGGGACCGCTCATATAAATAGCCATACTCACGGCAGCCTAAATTTAGGACAAAGGAAGAAGTAATTAAAGACGCAATGTCGGGTGCATTGTTTTTATGCTACATGGTGCATACAGGCTAATGCTAAGGCTAAATGCTAATATGCTGCATGCTAACATGTGACCGTAGAGGTCCACTGCGATGGATTAAAGCCTCTTAAATTATGTTTGTATGTGGAATTCAAGTTCTATGTTTTGTGAGCGCTGTTAAATGTTGTTTGACTATGAGGGGGAGAACGGAGGTACAGCCGGACTGTTAACCGTCTATTTGGGGATTGGGGAGAGATCTAAGAATCTCCCTTCCACGGTGAAAAAGTATTTTGAATGTATCGCGCATGCGTGGGATTTTACTAAACAACACATCTGTTACACTGCAGGGGGAGACAGGGAGACACAGACGTGGGAACAAAGAGGAGAGATTTTAACACGAATCTTATAGTTTAAAGCGGCTGCTGTTTGAACATGAAACTATTTGTTGAGATGTAGTGAATTTATACATTAAATATATGTTGGACGGAGTATAATGAATTAAATTAAATGACGGATTAAAATAAAATAAAAATGTTTTTGAGCGATCTATTTAGTTCTGAGTTTAGTCTTAGAGTGAATAATGTAGAACGAACGAATATTGAATGGTTGGAAATACTCAGTAATTGCATTAACTACTAAAATGTTATTCTGTGTCTTTGTTCTTTTGTCATATGAGAGGAACAAAGGGGAGAGAGAGGAGGGGCTAACGTGTGACTGACGCACACGTCACGTGACGCGACAGAGGATCAAGTCAAAAAGGGTTTGAGACTGGTCTGGTTACAAAATCTTCTTTGATGTTTTGACAATTTCACATAGGCTTGGCAAATACTATTTCATTAAAAATTGCATTTTGGAGGCTATGTGCATCACTGGGGTTGATTGGAGTTGTGTTGGGAATCAAGGACTGACATTATTCTGTAAATTTAAGATAATTAGGTGCTTATAGGGCAAGGGGTTATAGAGCAAGGGGTTACAGGCTTTGTTTTTGGGATTGCTTTGAAGTTGACTAACTTACATTTACTTGCATTTGATGGGTTGTGGTAAGATAGCCACCACTAATTGATAAATTGGTGACATAGGATATAGGAATAAAAATTGGTTTTAATTATTCATGATTTTTAATTGATTGATTTATTTATTTTTTGGGTTGTTTGGGTTATATTAATAATTAGAGGGGGGAAGCCATAGGCTATATAGTCTAAAATAAGATAATTCATAATAAAGGAATATAAAAGAGTAGTTACAATGGGGAGAAAGGACAGCAAGGCTATATGAAGGTGATTACACCGATTGATATAGTACAAAATAGTGACCCTTTAACTAAAGTATTGCGAGGTTATCCGGCAAGTGAAACAAAAGTTGCCCTTCATTCTCAAACAAAAACTTATAAAAGATTCCAGCGATAACATAAACAAAGCTATAGAGATAAGGCTAAGGGAAGTAGAGCTTAGGGATGTTTATCCTCAGCTTCCAGGGATCATCCAGGAGGGTGATTGTTGCATCAGAGATGGAGATGAACGAATAATAGATAGAGGACAAGCAGAAACGACGATAAAGATGAATCCAAAACTCCAGAAGGAAGAAAATGAGATGTCTGAAAGAGAAGAGTGAGGTTAAAGAAGACGAGGATGATGAAGATGAGAGTGATTGAGAAGAGGTCATGGGTGGATATGACTCTGTGATCAGAAGGAAGTTGGCAAGAGAGGAAAGAAGAAGGATACTAGAGATTTGATCTCTGATGGAAGTTGAAGGAAGAAGGATACAAGAGATTCGAGTTCAGATGAAGACAGCGAGAAAGAGGAGACTGAAGGTGCTGTGTATTCAAAAGGAGTTTGTCCTACAAGGACTGGCACAGAAGAAAAGTAAGAAGATGATGGAAGATGATATTTTGAGGACAGAACTTAGAATATAAGCTGTTGAAGAATCCTGATATGTCAACAACAAAGAACAGGACGAAGAAACTCTCAGAAAACTCAATCATACAACTGGTGGAGAAGAGAAGCTTTGGTTATGAAGAATCAGAGTGAACCAAATCAACAATCACTACTACAGCTTCAACTGAACAATATCAAATGCAATTGTACCAGCCACTAAGGGGGGTACCAGGTGTTTCATATCCACAGCCAGTTTCTGGACAGACACAGAATTGGAGAGGAAGAGGACGAGAAGGCTTAGAAGGAGGAGGAAGATTTCAGCTACACTTCCAGCAACTTTCAGAAGACTGTTATAATTATGGACAGATTGGTCACTTTACCTGTTAATGCAACAAGTCAGGAGGAAACAACAGAGAACATTTTTAAGGAAGATACAGGGGCCAGTCAAGATCACCTGTTCTCCAGGTGAACCCTAAAGATTCTAGAGTGCCTAGAAGGTACGAAGGGGGGTGTCAGCTGATAGCAACAATTAGGAAGAAAATATCTAACAATTGAAGTAAAAACCAGAGGACTATGAGAAGAATGGTGAATAGTGGAAAAACTTATCTGTGTTGAGCCTAAAGAGGGTAAACATCTCACTATGTAAAATTAACTAATTAGGATAGGGATTTGAGGTAGTAAAACAGTTAATTACTCTTAAGATACTAATATTAGAGCATATACCTATTGTAGTGTTGGGAAGAGATGCATTGTGTAAATTGAACTGTACAATAGGATGTACACTAAACGGCTGTCTGGTAGAAGATTTTAAAAAGTAGGGTTTTTGGGAATCATATTGGCTTAAAAAGATAATATCATAGGAAGGATGATAATCTATTAGACTGCCTATTAGACAATCTGTCTGGAAAATAAAGTTAAAAGGGGTGACTGTTATTCTGGGTTACATTCTTACACCAAGGGATTTCAGGCTAGGCTAAAAGGTGTTTAGTCGTTTGCCAAGTCTGTGTGTAAAGAAGTCAGAAGCAGGTGGGGACTTTCCCAATCACATATTCTAAAAATTGGTGGTAAAGGGATTTGGTGAATAAATCAGTGGGAAAAGGTTTTTAAAGGTTAGGAGGAAAGATTAGATTAAAATAAGTTAGGATAACTAGGTTGAAGGAACTCTAAGACAGTAAGCTAAGTTTCAAAGTTAGTAGTAAGAGAGAGAACAGTGGTGAAGGACACTTTACAGCAGGGAGATCAAGGTAATTGTAGGTGTATTTTTTATAATCAAAAGTTTGAAAGTCAGGGATTAGAGATAGGACTGAGAGTTGGGAAAAAGTGACACTAATGGTGATAGATGGAAGTACAAGCAAAGAGTTCAAAGATTTGGGGAAATTGATTTTCAATATGTCCCAGAAGCAACAGGGAATATTTCAGTGGGATGTGAAGCAGCAAAGACCACCAAGGGCAACTCTGTTACAGGAGAAGCTGGTGATTCAGTTAGACAAAGTAGGCCTAGACCAGTTAGGAGAAAAGTCAGACCAAAACGTTACGAAACCTAGGGATGAAGTTACAACAATAACACCAACACGTCAGTCTATTATAACAACAGTGAGAAGCAATTTAACTCTTTCAACATTGATAGTTATTAAAGCCATAAATATATCGCATTTGATTATAAGGGAACCAATAGCTCCAGCACCAATTTTAGGGGAAAAAATACTTATTAGGGTTAGGATGGGGACGTTCCTCCCACATGGAGAGATAATTATGGAGAATAAGTATTGTTATCAGGACCAGGAGTAGAAGCTGTTGCACCTAATCAAAGGAGGTCAGGAAGAATATGTTGCAGTAGTCACTTCAACAGTAAATAATACACATAGGATATCGGTAGCTTTCGCACTAGAAGTAGTTAAGAGTGTTAATACATCAACTAAGTCAACTACTTTAATGGTAACTTTGGAAGGGATTAATGATACGATGGCAATAGCAAATGTAGGAAGTATGACACCGACAACAACTTTTCTGAAATTAAAGGAGGTAGCAAGAAGGACTATGGAGAGTGCTGTCAATGATAGTACAAATAGGGTTAAAATAGGAGAACAGATAGTAGTATAGAGAATATAGATTCATCATGGAGGTACAGGATGAGGTCTTTGATTTTAATGACAGACAAGGAGAGGTATCTGATCAGTACCGCTCGTTAGGGAAGAGAGAAACTATATGCATGTTGTGAAAATTAGAGATGGGAAGGTAGGAATCTTTGGTTCCAGCGGTTAACTCATTCTGTAATATCAGTGAGGAATCTTGAGGGTCCATGTCTGTTGAGAATTCCAGTCAAACATGTTAGAGACGGTCGCTCGACCTCTATCAAGTGTGTGTCAGTATTATGCTTTGTCATGACTGTTGTATCAGCAACAACAATCAGTAACAGATAAAATAATGTCATTGTCAAAACATTTGTTTAAGCCTAGGGTTAGGTGGTATTGGGTTAAGTGAATTAACTTGTGTGCATTTGTTAGATGGGAAGGAAACTCAGGTAACAGCAAACCCTGGAGCATTTGAGGTGAAAGTAGTGAGGGCTAAAAGTTGTTGTTGTTCTAATAAAACATATGATGGAAAGGGTATGTTTATGGGAATATCAGATTGTGATGATTATATGATGACTTTGGATAAGCATGAACATAAGGTTAGAGATGACAAATATAATGTAATTTTTATGTTCCAGTTAGTAAGAAGAGCAGGATTTTGAGGGTTAAAAGATTAGCTTTTGCCTGACAATGTAACTATTGGGAATTTTAGAGATATTTTGAGGGTTTGTGGTGATGAAATATATATTCTTACATTATGGATGGACAGGATGTTGTTACATGTCAACGTTGAAGCTTCCATATGAGGTTTTACCATTAAAAGAGGGGTAGCACCAGACACAGAAATCTGAAGCTAGGTTTGAAATTGGATGAAAAGAGACATGGCGACATGTCATAGTCTTCAAGCCTATCATTGAAGGATAAATCTAAGGGAGAAGGGGGGACTTTTTCCATGGTATGGTGTAACATTTGGGAAGATCATATTGATAATATTAGGTATACTTTGAGTCCAGATAGTTCAGATATTATCACTAGGGTTATATATGCATTGAAGAATATAAGGGATGCATTTGGGAGATCTGAGGGAGCTGGAAGTCAGCGAAGTCTTGGTTGCAAGATCAGGTAGGCCAGTAGGGGCAGTGATGGGTTACATTTAATGGCAGCTTTGATAAACACTGTGTGAGGTTTGTAATTTGTTACTGACCTTTGAGAAAGCTATGATATTGAGATAGGTTGGAGAGTGATGCCTGGAGACAACACTCAGATGCCGGTGTTGACTGTTCCTGATCTGGATGAAGATGGACAAGAGGAACTGGATGGATAAATATCCTTTTTGATTATTTGATCATTTTTCAAATTTATTTATTTATTTTTTTCAATATTAGGGTGATTTTGGTATGATTTTATGAATCAAAGGGGGGAATGGGTTAATGTGATTCATCATTTATATATCATTTTTATATTCTTAGTTGATATTGATGGTCAATTTGAAAGTGTTGTTTTGCAAAAGATATCAAATCAAATTAAAATCAAATCAAATTTTATTGGTCACATGCGCCGAATACAACAGGTGCAGACATTACAGTGAAATGCTTACTTACAGCCCTTAACCAACAGTGCATTTATTTTAAACAAAAAAGTAAGAATAAAACAACAACAAAAAAAGTGTTGAGAAAAAAAGAGCAGAAGTAAAATAAAGTGACAGTAGGGAGGCTATATATACAGTAAAATAAAGTGACAGTAGGGAGGCTATATATACAGGGGGGTACCGTTGCAGAGTCAATGTGCGGGGGCTAGTTGAGGTAGTTGAGGTAATATGTACATGTGGGTAGAGTTAAAGTGACTATGCATAAATACTTACTTAACAGAGTAGCAGCAGCGTAAAAAGGATGGGGTGGGGGGGCAGTGCAAATAGTCCGGGTAGCCATGATTAGCTGTTCAGGAGTCTTATGGCTTGGGGGTAGAAGCTGTTGAGAAGTCTTTTGGACCTAGACTTGGCACTCCGGTACCGCTTGCCGTGCGGTAGCAGAGAGAACAGTCTATGACTAGGGTGGCTGGAGTCTTTGACAATTTTGAGGGCCTTCCTCTGACACCGCCTGGTATAGAGGTCCTGGATGGCAGGGAGCTTTGCCCCAGTGATGTACTGGGCCGTACGCACTACCCTCTGTAGTGCCTTGCGGTCAGAGGCCAAGCAGTTGCCATACCAGGCGGTGATGCAACCAGTCAGGATGCTCTCGATGGTGCAGCTGTAGAATTTTTTGAGGATCTGAGGACCCATGCCAAATCTTTTTAGTCTCCTGAGGGGGGAATAGGCTTTGTCGTGCCCTCTTCACGACTGTCTTGGTGTGTTTGGACCATGATAGTTCGTTGGTGATGTGGACACCAAGGAACTTGAAGCTCTCAACCTGTTCCACTACAGCCCCGTCGATGAGAATGGGGGCGTGCTCAGTCCTCTTTTTTTTCCTGTAGTCCACAATCATCTCCTTTGTCTTGGTCACGTTGAGGGAGAGGTTGTTGTCCTGGCACCACACGGCCAGATCTCTGACCTCCTCCCCTATAGGCTGTCTCATCGTTGTCGGTGATCAGGCCTACCACTGTTGTGTCGTCGGCAAACTTAATGATGGTGTTGGAGTCGTGCCTGGCCATGCAGTCATGGGTGAACAGAGAGTACAGGAGGGGACTGAGCACGCACCCCTGAGGGGCCCCTGTGTTGAGGATCAGTGTGGCAGATGTGTTGTTACCTACCCTTACCACCTGGGGGGCGGCCCGTCAGGAAGTCCAGGATCCAGTTGCAGAGGGAGGTGTTTAGTCCCAGGATCCTTAGCTTAGTGATGAGCTTAGAGGGCACTATGGTGTTGAATGCTGAGCTGTAGTCAATGAATAGCATTCTCACGTAGGTGTTCCTCTTGTCCAGGTGGGAAAGGGCAGTGTGGAGTGCGATAGAGATTGCATCATCTGTGGATCTGTTGGGGCGGTATGCAAATTGGAGTGGGTCTAGGGTTTCTGGGATTATGCTGTTGATGTGAGCCATGACCAGTCTTTCAAAGCACTTCATGGCTACAGACGTCAGTGCTACGGGTCGGTAGTCATTTAGGCAGGTTATCTTAGAGTTCTTGGGCACGGGGACTATGGTGGTCTGCTTGAAACATGTTGGTATTACAGACTCAGTCAGGGACATGTTGAAAATGTCAGTGAAGACACTTGCCAGTTGGTCATCACATGCTCGGAGTACACGTCCTGGTAATCCGTCTGGCCCTGCGGCCTTGTGAATGTTGACCTGCTTAAAAGTCTTACTCACATCGGCTACGGAGAGCGTGATCACATAGTCGTCCGGAACAGCTGGTGCTCTCATGCATGCTTCAGTGTTGCTTGCCTCGAAGCGAGCATAGAAGTGGTTTAGCTTCGTCTGGTAGGCTTGTGTCACTGGGCAGCTCGCGGCTGTGCTTCCCTTTGTAGTCTGTAATAGTTTTTCAAGCCCTGCCACATCCGACGAGCGTCAGAGCCAGTGTAGTATGATTCAATCTTAGACCTGTATTGACTCTTTGCCTGTTTGATGGTTCGTCGGAGGTCATAGCGGGATTTCTTATAAGCGTCCGGGTTAGAGTCCCGTTCCTTGAAAGCGGCAGCTCTACCCTTTAGCTCAGTGCGGATGTTTCCTGTAATCCATGGCTTCTGGTTGGGGTATGTACGTACGGTCACTGTGGGGACGACATCATCGATGCACTTATTGATGAAGCCAGTGACTGATGTGGTGTACTCCTCAATGCTGTCTGAAGAATCCCGGAACATGTTCCAGTCTGTGCTAGCAAAACAGTCCTGGTAGCTTAGCATCTGCGTCATCTGACCACTTTTTTATTAACCGAATCACTGGTGCTTCCTGCTTCAGTTTTTGCTTATAAGCAGGAATCAGGAGGATAGAGTTATGGTCAGATTTGCCAAATGGAGGGCGAGGGAGAGCTTTGTATGCGTCTCTGTGTGTGGAGTAAAGGTGGTCTAGAGTTTTTTCCTCTGGTTGCACATTTAACATGCTGGTAGAAATTAGGTAGAACGGATTTAAGTTTCCCTGCATTAAAGTCCCCGGCTACTAGGAGCGCTGCATCTGGATGAGCGTTTTCCTGTTGATTAATGGCCTTGTACAACTCATTCAGTGCAATCTTAATGCCAGCATTGGTTTGTGGTGGTAAATAGACAGCTATGAAAAATATAGATGAAAACTCTCTTGGTAAATAGTGTGGTCTACAGCTTATCATAAGATACTCTACCTCAGGCGAGCAAAACCTCGAGACTTCCTCCAAGATACTGTTTGGTCTTTCCTTTTCTTTCAGAAGCATTTGGGGGAACATATGGAGAGTGAAATACTCAAACAGGGACAATATGAAGGGACAATATGCCTGGAGGAGATGGAACAAGGAGGGTGTGGAAAGATTCCGATTCCATCATCAACAGTCCATTGGAAGAGGAGACTACGGGGAGATGAAGTGTAGTGGACTACATTCCAGTGTCTGCAATGAAATATAGACATGTGTAATACATAATTTGTGTCATAGCCTTAGGGATTAATTTTTGTAGAAGGATATTTGATGTTATTGAATACATGTGAGGATCTTAGATGTTTTTGTTTATTTCGTTGATGTTTAGGGACAGGGAGTCTAGGCAGGGAGAGGTCCACTTTAGGGTCCAATGGGTTGACCAGCCTTAGAGTGGATATTTTTTGGATAGGATTTTGTTTGCAGGGGCTTACATGTGTATTTAATTGCATCATAGTTTCAAATGCATTTACATGGTTTATGAGTTTATTTGGAGTATCTAGGTGGTTGCCTGGGGCAGAGGGACCGTGAGAGAATTTTACTGTCTTGATTGATGGATGGATATCTGAAAAGATGGCTGCCGGACAGTTTTTCGCTCTTACACTCCATAAAGATTTGTTCATATTTCATAGTAATGTATTCACACTTCATAAACAGTTATTTCATAGAAAGGTATTTACACTCTAGAGGAGAATGTTTTTTGGTTTAATGTTAAAGATACTCAATAAGATAAATTGTTACTTGTCATAATCCTATTCTGTTTGTTTTCGAGACTGTTCGTCTCGAAGGGGGATATGTCGTGTATTGAGATTATGACGTTGTTAAATGTTTTTAAGTGGAACTGAAAGAATGTTGATTTTAGTATCAAGAGGGAATGTTTTAGTGTAACGTCACATACAACAGACAGGAAGTGTGTTGTAGACAGGGGAGACTGGTGATTGGCCAGAAGAGGGAGCCCATCTTTTTGCATTGTTTATAAGTAGGGGCTAAACGAAAGAGAGACAGAACGGCCATTGCAATCTGGGACGCCGTTCTCCAGACACCGCGGGTCTGTAACTTATGCTGTAACCTTGTGATATTAATAAAAGCCTCTAATCATTGTGCAGCATAAGCGGACTCTTTGTTGACAGCAATAATTGCCACCATTCACCCGATACGACAAAGGTCTAATTGCTATTGATAGATATACAGCTTATAGAATACAGATCGCTGTTCATGCTGCATGCCTGTTAAATCGACGATAGGCTTTCTGTGGTGCCAGGGTTTATATAGCTTTGCTTGAGCGAATGGATACATGTTTATTGGTAGGCCTATTTGGTCATAATTTTATCATGTTAAGCCTAAAATTTCACGAAGCTATACACAGTGTCACAATGCTGCCACTTTTAGACTGCTGGCTGGTGGCAATAATGTGATTACTTGTTCAGTAATTAAAGATGGAAATTCTAACATTGCAGATTGTACCCGAACCTGCATGGCATGAGCTGTCCTCGCGCTCTCTCCCAGCTTGGATAGAAAGTTGTTGTGCATGAAACCAGCCTATTAACCCTCCCGTTGTCCTAGGGTCAAAATGACCCGCCACTGTGTTAAACCAACTTTATTTAATTTTTATATTTTTTGGATCATTTGTGAGAAGGAGGCAGTGATACTTTCTTTAAAGTCTCACTGCCTCCTTCTCACAAAAAATCCCAAAAATATAAAAATTAAATAAAGTGTGTTTAACACAGTGGCGGGTCATTTTGACCCTAGGACAACGGGAGGATTAATGCCAAATAATACAGTCAGTCCACCCTCAAAACACTAGCTTACTAGGGATTGTTTCATTATTCAGTGTACTATCTATAGCTATTTACCGTATTTAGCTGCTAATTAGCTGCTATTTACAGTTGAAGTCGGAAGTTTACATACACCTTAGCCAAATACATTTAAACTCTGTTTTTCACAATTCCTGACATTTAATCCTAGTAAAGATTCCCTGTCTTAGGTCGGTTAGGATCACCACTTTATTTTAAGAATGTGAAATGTCAGAATAATAGTAGAGAGAATGATTTATTTCAGCTTTTATTTCTTTCATTACATTCCCAGTGGGTCAGAAGTGTACATACACTCAATTAGTATTTGGTAGCATTGCCTTTAAATTGTTTAACTTGGGTCAAATGTTTCGGGTAGCCTTCCACAAGCTTCCCACAATAAGTTGGGGGAATCTTGGCCCAATCCTCCTGACAGAGCTGGTGTAACTGAGTCAGGTTTGTAGGCCTCCTTGCTCGCACACGCCTTTTCAGTTCTGCCCACAAATGTTCTATAGGATTGAGGTCATGGCTTTGTGATGGCAACTCCAACACCTAGACTTTGTTGTCCTTAAGCCATTTTGCCACAACTTTGGAAGTATGCTTGGGGTCAATGTCCATTTGGAAAACCCATTTGCGACCAAGCTTTAACTTCCTGACTGATGTCTTGAGATGTTGCTTCAATATATCCACATAATTTTCCTTCCTCATGATACCATCTATTTTGTGAAGTGCACCAGTCCCTCCTGCAGCAAAGCACCCCCACAGCATGATGCTGCCACCCCCGATCTTCAGGGTTGGGAAGGTGTTCTTCAGCTTAAAATAACCCCCTTTTTCCTCCAAACATAACGATGGTCATTATGGCCAAACAGTTCTATTTTTGTTTCATCAGACCAGAGGACATTTCTCCAAAAAGTACGATCTTTGTCCCTATGTGCAGTTGCAAACTGTAGTCTGGCTTTTTTATGGTGGTTTTGTAGCAGTAGCTTCTTCCTTGCTGAGCGGCCTTTCAGGTTATGTCGATATAGGACTCGTTTTACTGTGGATATAGATACGTTTGTACCTGTTTCCTCCAGCATCTTCACAAGGTCCTTTGCTGTTGTTCTGGGATTGATTTGCACTTTTCGCACCAAAGTACGTTCATCTCTAGGAGACAGAACGCATCTCCTTCCTGAGCGGTATTACGGCTGCGTGGTCCCATGGTGTTTATACTTGCGTACTATTGTTTGTACAGATAAATGTGGTACCTTCAGGCGTTTGGAAATTGCTCCCAAGGATGAACCAGACTTGTGGAGGTCTACAATTCTTCTTCTGAGGTCTTGGCTGATTTCTTTGGATTTTCTCATGATGTCAAGCAAAGAGGCACTGAGTTTGAAGGTAGGCCTTGAAATACATCCACAGGTATACCTCCAATTGACTCAAATGATGTCAATTAGCCTATCAGAAGCTTCTAAAGCCATGACATCATTTTCTGGAATTTTCCAAGCTGTTTAAAGGCACAGTCAACTTAGTGTATGTAAACTTCTGACCCACTGGAATTGTGATACAGTGAATTATAAGTTAAATAATCTGTCTGTAAACAATTGTTGGAAAAATTAATTGTGTCATGCACAAAATAGCCGACTTGCCAAAGCTATAGTTTGTTAACAAGAAATGTGTGGAGTGGTTGAAAAACTAGTTTTAATGACTCCAACCTAAGTGTATGTAAACTTCCGACTTCAACTGTATAAACATTTTATTAAAATTACACATCAAATAGCCTAACAATTAGGAAAAAGGTAGTCGGCTTGAGGTTAAATTCAGCCACCACTAAGCAGGTTTTGTCTGGCTAATAGCCTACACAAATGGGCTGCAATATTCAAGGAAAATGTAATTCAATAAAATTAAATCCAACTTGAGAGACTCCCCTGGTCTCCTGAAGTCCTCCTTTTTTGTGTGCAAATGTTTTTACCATGGCCTGTAGGTTCAGGTTGCAGGCCCAACTGTTTTCTGTACTGAGTGTTGCCAACCCAGACTGTCATTCCTGAGACATTGTGCATGATATGTCCATTGCACTGCACACAATTTAAACTTAGTCTTGAATTATGCAAGATATACCAGGGGTAAGGGACTGTTGACAACCACACAACTCAAATGCTGGTTCACCAGTAGCCTATGAACAAAATCGCAAACAGTTTTTTTGTTCAAGCCCTCAATAACTTTTGTCCGCTAAAGATGATAATCTTTTTGCATCTGCCGATGTATTGGCTGTCTAGTAACTAGACGACCTGTCCCCAGAGCTTCCTATACCGTTAATCTCTTTCTGTAATGTGATGAGGCAGACAATTAAGGAAAATGAGAGGCTCAATTAAAGATGTTGCAGAACTGCTGTATTTGAAGCATCACTCCCTTCTGTTTCCTTGACGTTGCTACGGCAATCAAGCTTTTTTAATATCCCTGTAACTGTCGCTTACATTTTACATTTACATTTTACATTTATATTTTAGTCATTTAGCAGACGCTCTTATCGCTTCTGCGAACTACCTAAGATACATCAGGCTCTCGTACTGATAAAATGTATATACTGTATGCTTTTGAACACCTGAGTAAGCTCCACTCATTGCACTGGCGCCATCGTATTCTTGACCACGGCATTTGTTCACTGATATCCCCTTTTTCAAGGCCTGAGGAACTTTTTCAGTCACATTCCTGAAGCCCAAGAAACAAACCCTTAGCTTTCTAGTACATATGGAAATTAAAAAGGTTTAGGAATTACTTTTAGAGCATTACCGTCAAAATGATTTATTAAATAAAATAAAAATATGGCCTCCCGAGTGGCGCAGCGGTCTAAGGCACTGCATCACAGCGCTTGAGGAGTCACTACAGACCCGGGTTTGATCTCAAGCTGTGTCACAGCTGGCCGTGACCGGGAGACCCATGACGCGGTGCACAATTGGCCCAGTGTCATCCGGGTTAGGGGAGGGTTTGGCCGGACGGGATTTCCTTGTCCCATCGCACTCTAGCGACTCCTTGTGGCGGGCTGGGCACTGCAAGCAGACTTCCGTTTTAAGCGATCAGTGTGTCAAGAGCAGTGCGGCTTGGAAGTGTCGTGTTTCGGAGGACGCATGGCTCTTGACCTTCGCCTCTCCCAAGTCCGTAGGGGAGTTGCAGCGATGGGACAAGACTGTAACTACCAAATGGGGAGAAAAAGTACAAAAATAAAGTAGGTGCATGGAGCCAGAGCTTGTGGGCTGCGGTAGTGTCTAATGAACTTATCCTCTGCAGCAGAGGTAACTCTGGGTCTTCCATTCCTGTGGTGGTCCTCATGAGAGCCAGTTTCATCATAGCGCTTGATGGTTTTTGCGACTGCAAAGTTCTTGAAATGTTCCGTATTGACTGACCTTCATGTCTTAAAGTAATGATGGACTGTCGTTTCTCTTTGCTTATTTGATCTGTTCTTGACATAATATGGACTTGGCCTTTTACCAAATAGGTCTATCTTCTGTATACCCCCCCACCTTGTCACAACACAACTGATTGGCTCAAACACATTAAGAAGGAAAGAAATTCCACAAATTAACTTTTAAGAAGACACATCTGTTAATTTAAATGCATTCCAGGTGACTCCCTCATGAAGCTGGTTGAGAGAATGCCAAGAGTGTGCAAAGCTGTCATCAAGGCAAAGGGTGGCTATTTGAAGAATCTCAAATATAAAATATATATTGATTTGCTTACCACTTTTTTGGTTACTACATGATTCCATATGTGTTATTTCATAGTTTTGATGTCTTCACTATTATTCTACAATGTAGAAAATAGCAAAAATTAAGACAAACCCTGGAATGAGTAGGTGTGTCCAAACATTTGACTGGTACGTACATCCTCACTAAAAAATATGCCAATATAAATTGAAAGTAAACATTACATGAATGGAGATTAAGGGGTGCTCTGGGGGACATTGTTTAATTATTTCTACGTAAAGGGCTACTTTGGGATTTTGGCAAAGAGGCCCTTTATCTACTTCCCCAGAGTCAGATGAACTGGTTGATACCATTTTTATGTCTCTGCATCCAGTATGAAGGAAGTTAGAGGTAGTTTCGTGAGCCAAAGCTAACTAGTGTTAGCGCAATGACTGGAAGTCTATGGTCTCTACCAGCATGCTAGCAGTTACCATAGACTTTCAGACATTGCGCTAACGCTAGTTAGCAATTGCGCTAACGCTAGTTAGCAACTTCCTTCAAACTGCACTTCAAACTGCACGCAGTGACATAAGACATTTCCAAAATCCTGAAGTATCCTTTTAATATCAAAGGATTTTCATCATAATGCTCAATAATGATTATCATACCTTGTGTATTGTAGCTATTGTAAATCTGCCTAAAAATCTAAGGATTTATGCTACTAAACTCATTATTGATGATTAGACCGTCTGCGTTGTATTGTGATCCTTAAGGAGGGAGTTATTTCATGTGATGATTACCGCTGTTCAAGGTCTCAGAAGACATCTGAGGGATGCTAATTTGACAGCGAGACACACACCATCAAGTACCATTTAAAATCCAATAACAGTGTTATTGTTGTGTGTTTTGTGAATAATTCGACAAGCACTTCAAAACGTGGGAGGATGGGATCAGAAGCAAGCCCAGGGACAAGACAAAGTTCTGATGTCAGAGTGGAGTGTGCTTCACTTTACTCAATGGCAAAGTGTTTTTATGGCCTTTGAGCATCTTCTGTTGTCAATGAAATTGTTTAAAATAACACAATAGATTCATTAGACAGCAGGAAGCGCCTGTAGTGTCAGATTGTAGTGTTGTTGTTGTTGTTGACGTCTGTAAGCTAAGCAGGAGGTTGTCCTACTGTGTATGATGATGTCATATCGCTGAGTCTGCCTGCGTCCCAAATAGCACCCTATTCCCTACATACAGTGAGGGAAAAAAGTATTTGATCCCCTGCTGATTTTGTACGTTTGCCCACTGACAAAGACATGATCAGTCTATACTTTTAATGGTAGGTTTATTTGAACAGTGAGAGACAGAATAACAACAAAAAAATCCAGAAAAACGCATGTCAAAAATGTTATAAATTGATTTCCATTTTAATGAGGGAAATAAGTATTTGACCCCTCTGCAAAACATGACTTAGTACTTGGTGGCAAAACCCTTGTTGGCAATCACAGATGTCAGACGTTTCTTGTAGTTGCTCACCAGGTTTGCACACATCTCAGGAGGGATTTTGTTCCACTCCCCTTTGCAGATCTTCTCCAAGTCATTAAGGTTTCGAGGCTGACGTTTGGCAACTCGAACCTTCAGCTCCCTCCACAGATTTTCTATGGGATTAAGGTCTGGAGACTGGCTAGGCCACTCCAGGACCTTAATGTGCTTCTTCTTGAGCCACTCCTTTGTTGCCTTGGCCATGTGTTTTGGGTTATTGTCATGCAGAATACCCATCCACGACGCATTTTCAATGCCCTGGCTGAGGGAAGGAGGTTCTCACCCAAGATTTGACGGTACATGGCCCCGTCCATCGTCCCTTTGATGAGGTGAAGTTGTCCTGTCCCCTTAGCAGAAAAACACCCCCAAAGCATAATGTTTCCACCTCCATGTTTGACGGTGGGAATGGTGTTCTTGGGGTCATAGGCAGCATTCCTCCTCCTCCAAACACGGCGAGTTGAGTTGATGCCAAAGAGCTCCATTTTGGTCTCATCTGACCACAACACTTTCACCAAGTTCTCCTCTGAATCATTCAGATGTTCATTGGCAAACTTCAGACGGGCTTGTATATGTGCTTTCTTGAGCAGGGGGACCTTGCAGGCGCTGCAGGATTTCAGTCCTTCACGGCGTAGTGTGTTACCAATTGTTTTCTTGGTGACTATGGTCCCAGCTGCCTTGAGATCATTGACAAGATCCTCCCGTGTAGTTCTGGGCTGATTCCTCACCGTTCTCATGATCATTGCAACTCCACGAGGTGAGATCTTGCATGGAGCCCCAGGCCGAGGGAGATTGACAGTTATTTTGTGTTTCTTCCATTTGCGAATAATCGCACCAACTGTTGTCACCTTCTCACCAAGCTGCTTGGCGATGGTCTTGTAGCCCATTCCAGCCTTGTGTAGGTCTACAATCTTGTCCTTGACATCCTTGGAGAGCTCTTTGGTCTTGGCCGTGGAGAGTTTGGAATCTGATTGATTAATTGCTTCTGTGGACAGGTGTGTTTTATACAGGTAACAAACTGAGATTAGGAGCACTCCCTTTAAGACTCCACCCACCTTTAGGTGGCCAGGACTATTCTCCACGGATGCAATCACCCGGCCGTGCACGGATTCGGTGTCCTTAGAACGATAAATACGTATTTAAGATCCGGCTCGAAGGACCAATCTGTCATGTGAATTTCTATCTCTAATTCAACCTAAGCTTGAATCATTACCAGAGGTTGTAAGGCTCTGGTTTTAATCATCAATGATTCAAGGTCCACAACCCACAAGTATTATCTGTATATTTATTCATGGAGAGCTCTGACGCCAAAAACACATACACTCCGTTTTATACCTCCTGAACTTGACTCCACCCACCTTTAGGTGGAGAAAAGCCACCTAAAGGTGGGTGGAGTCAAGTTCAGGAGGTATAAAACGGAGTGTATGTGTTTTTGCATCCGTGGAGAATAGTCCTGGCCTTCGACGTTAAGGTTATAAACAGGCCGGTGATTACTCTTATGAACGATAAAGACGTTAACAAGTTTGAAAAAGCATTTAAATCCAAACTGCAAGGAAAAGGTCAGTAATTTTTATTCATGGATTTTGGTGAAATGATTTGAACTTGTATAAGAATAGTAATTATTGTGGAGGGCAGAGAATAGTTACCAAAATCTCAAAGGAAGTAATAATTATTACGAAACAGGGAGGGTCCGCAATTGACCCTAGGTAAATAGCTATTACCAGAATAATCTAGTCCGAAATGACAAGGGGTGAAAGGCCATCACCAATGTAAACTAGTTTTTATTGAGACTGTACTGGGTACAGTACTACGATAAACAGGGAAAGGGATGATTTTCGTCGTATGCTATGGATAAACGGGTCAAAAGTCGCGTATATGACTGGGGAATTGCTAGAACTCTGTGTGTTTCATGAAACTAGAGCAGTTACGACCTCTAGGTTACAAATAGGTTTAGCAAATGACTGTATAATGTTGTGTACGTGTGAGACTTGAGAATCCATCAGTATACGTGATAATTGTTTCAAGGAAGGAGCTAAAAATAAGTCGCGTGAGAAAAAATGGTTAACTGACTCTTTTCATGAAACCAGAGTTTTAAATAAAAAACTCTGGGTTAGGGGTTAAATAATTTTAAATGGTTAATTACAAAAGCAGATCATACATTGGCTCAAGAGACGCACTAAAATAATAGCTCCTAGAAGAATAATTCTGGGAATTATTACTAAAGGGGGGGATTTCTTATTTTTCCACCATGGGAAATCTTCTGAAGAGGTCCGAGAATTAACGGGGGATGAAAGATATATGTTAGGAAGAGATCGAAGAAATATGTTTTATGGATCCATTTGGGAGAAGAGGTATGAATTTATTGGGCATCTCGAAGTAAAAAAGTTAGAAGTTATATGATTAGGCAGATGCATGTAAAACAGATTTGAAAAAACAGCGAAAGGAGGGGCTACAGACAGCGAGTGTTTTTTTAAGCGCGAAAGTGCTTTAACGGTAACAAAGGAATATTTAACCATCGTGACTGCAGGGGTAAAGAAAAGGAATAGGACAGTCCATTTTTTGGTTCAACGGGTAAAATGTTTGAAAAAATTATTCGTGTCAATTAAGAATTGGCTAAAAACACCATGAAGCGATTATTTGAGAGGTACCTATAAAATTCCAACAATGCATATGTATGAACTTTCTCACTCAAACGTAGACGTACGTCATGAGTGAGAAAGTAGAGAATATTTACATTTGCATTTTTGGTCATTTGGCAGACGCTCTGGTCCGGAGCGACTTGCAGAACCAATAGAGGGTTGCATTGAACTATTATGTTGTGTTGGGCATTTGAATGGCATAAGGTGAAATATGTGTGTATGAGGAAATAGGCAGGTTAAGGGTAGAGTTAGATAGAGAGAAAGAGGCAGGAAGAGCTAGAGAAAGTAAACACAGAGTTTAAACACAGGGAGTTGAGGAGATGTAGTAAGAGCTATAGAGGGTGTAGTGCACCCTAAGACAGGAACAGAGGGGTTCAGGAGGGATTTGGAGAGTCTAGCAGCAAGCTTTAAGCTAAACACAGGGGAAATTGAGAGGGCAGTCAGAACCCTAGTTGGGAAAGATTGGGCAGCTGTTTGGGGGCAGTGGGTTTCAGGGGATGCCAATGGAGCAGTCCTACCATGGGCAAATGATGGGCAATATGTTGGGAAAATAACTGAGTTGTGTGATAATTTAAGGGAACATTACCATCGACATGCTGACTTCTCCAAAGTACATGAATGTAAACAGGAAGACAGTGAGACCATCAGCCAAGTGGCATACCTGAGCCTCCCCAGGGACAGGGAAATGATACTCCGTACCATCAGCAGCTAAAAAATAGCATTCCTTAGTGGAATGAGACCAGAAATAAGCAGGAATATTAAGAGGACTTTAGTGGGATGGGGAACTACTTCGTTAGCCGAGGTCAAGAGATATGCAATCCATCATGAGCGGAATAGTAGACAGGATAGAGTAAGAAAAAGAACATACGGGAGCTGAGTATTTAATGGCCACTAGGGGAAATAGCTGGTAGAGGTAGAACTCCAGAATAGAAGGGGGGAGAGATTTGCTTAGGGGGTGGATCAAATAATTGATAATGGATCATTTGAAATGAGATCACATATAGCAGATTTAGAGTAATCAATTAAATAATCATTGTATAATCGAGGAATTTTGAGTGATTTTATGGATTAGTTATAAGGAATTAGATTGATACAAACATTATTCATGGGTTAGGACTGGGGATATCTGTATCATGTTTTGTGTGTACTACCATCTTTAGATTACTGATGGTAATTGAAGGTTAACAAAATGTATAACCAGGAGAAAGAGATTAGCTTATCTCATTGGAATGTTGCTAAGGGGAAGCAGTAGTGAAGTTAGGTCATAAAAGGGAGCTACAAAATTAAGTTGAGCCTGGCTATTTTTGATTGTTGTTTTTCAATTGGGTTTTTCAAATAAAAAAACAACACACCCAGCATGATGTTTATAAAGGGTTGTTATGTTGAATTTAGGGGATTTTCAGCAGTTCATGGGTGGTGTTTACTATGCTGTAGGATGGAACGGTTTGTTGGGGGATATTTGAACCTAAATTAATGGAATAAGCTGCAGTAATCAGAGGAATGTACAATCTAAGGCGAGACAACTATTGCCTAGATCATTGATTTAGCAATAGGATCAGGTAGATAGGGACTAGAAAAAAAAAAAAAAAAAAATTAGATGAAGAATGATGAGCTTTTTGGTAAGGATAGACTGCTGTAAAGCTTGGGTACTCCATTATGTACTGCATACGGGTAAATTAAGTGATCTTATCTATGGGAAGGCAATGGCGGCCCATGGTAAAAAAATTTGGAACTCTAGGGAGGCATACATATATCAGGGATGTTACCCAAATGGTAGAGAGTAAAGAGGGATATGACATTGGTCGTGATTTAAAGATGATGTTTTTTTTTTGGTGGGCTATTAGAGATAACTGGGTTAATCACGAACATAGAGGTTTTTATTCTTTGTTGCTAGGCAGAAGACTTAGGTGACCTAAATATGGACTTGTCATGTCCAACAATCAGTCTTCAGGTCAAGCCCGGGAGAGCCGGGGTAGAACAGAGGTTGAACTAAACATAAGTGTTTTTACAAGATAAGAGATTGATTGATTGGATTACTAGTTGATTCTGAACTGAATGAAAGTCGAATTTAGCCGCCATAAAAGACAAAGGAAGTGGGAGGAGCAATAAAGAAGCAAAAGACAATCTCAAAAATGAAAGGCATGGCAATTGGTTGATAAATTACCTAAGGGAATGTTTAGGTAGGTGGTAAATATTGACACATGAGCAGAACTATGTGTCAAGAGGGGGGAAGAGGTTAATTGTAGGATTAAATAATATACGAAGGAGAGGACAAAATACTTTAAAAAAAAAAAAAAATTTTAGATACAGTCTAAAAAGAGAATGCAGTCAGAAATTGTTAGATTAATCTGAACATGTGTGAAGATAGTTTATTAACCACACCCGTATGTCAGAGGTTTTGTGCCCCACAGGTGAACTAAAGGAGAAGGTGACCCACTATCTAACCAGGTGACTGGTGAGCATCCAGTCACTAGAAGGAAAACTGGAAGCAGGCCTGTTGGGAAGGGCCCTATCAGGTTATGTTGGTCACCGCCTTGGCCATTAGAATAGCAGAGAGAGGAACCTGGGTCCATGTTACCCACTGCAAGAAGGTAAGACCACATACAAGCACCACTTAGCACACGCAGAGTTGGCGAGCAGAACTGGGCCACAGGGTCCGGGGGTCACCTCTGTCAACGAAGATCTCCTACCCAGACCTATCATCACTGTAGTGTGTTCCTAGGGTGTGAGTATGGGGTGGTACCGAGCAGAAGGACTCAAGACAGGAGAGGGTTGGCGGTTTTTGGGAATATGGGTGACCCTGAGCTGCATCATAGTCTCGGCAATAGTCTTGGTATGTCAAGATCCACCACCACCTCGCACCAATTACGCTATGGCCTTACCATTATTAAGAAATAAAAGGGAAGCAACCCGACATACTGACCGTCAAGGACGAGTGATCTACAAAATAGGGGTCAGAGAAGGGTGGGGAGTAAGATTCAAAATTAGGATCAGGGATCTTATCAGGGCAGATAAGCAAGCAACGTGGGATTATAAAATCCCATTGTATTTATGTTCAGCTCCCTCTGCGGATTGTTCCTGGGCTCAGATATTTAGACATACTGGGGGACGGAGATATGAGACGGGGGGGCTGGACGTCCAGATGGAGGATAAGAAGGTATAACGACATCCCCACGGAGATGGTAGTAACGATAGTAAAGGTCACTAAAGAGGAGGACATGAAAAGAACTTACTGGGCTTGCGCGGACAAATATGGATGGGATACTTGTCTAAGATTACATTTGATGGAGTCAAAAGAAAGTCAATGGAAAGCACAGGTACTGTCATTAATCCACTAACAGCAATAGACCGAGTAAATCAGTGTCACGCCCTGGCTCTAGGGACTCTTTTATGTTGAGCCAGGGTGTGTAGAGTCTATGTTTTGTTGCTCTTTGTTTCTGTTCTAGTTCTTGTATTTCTATGTTGGCCAGAGTGGTTCTCAATCAGAGGCAACGAGTGTCAGCTGTTGCTGGTTGTCTCTGATTGGGAACCATATTTAGACAGGCTGTTTTTCCACAGTGTTTTGTGGGATCTTGTTCCGTGTTGGTTTGTGTAGGTAACCAAGGACTTCACGTTATCGTTTTGTTGTTTTGTTCGTGTTACTTAATAAAGTAAAGTATGTTTGCAAATAACGCTGCGCGTTGGTCCTCCTCCTTTGACGATCGTGACAATCAGTCAAGGGATGACGGAGTCAATTCGACTAACCCGTCCACTATGAAAGATTTTCTCCTCCAAGAATGGAACCAAGAGATAGTGGAGGGGGTCCCTGATGAGAATCTGGTTAAAGTGGATGAAGTACATCGCTAGGGCCTTGGGAGAGACCAATTGTTATGCATGCTCCATTGGGCGACCGACAATGTTGACCGCCCCAATGCCAAAGGCAATGTTTCCCTGTGTATTAGACCTGGGGTCCAATCAAAAAGAGCCAAATTGCACAGGGATTGGGCTGGCAAAATTGACATAATCGGCCAGCCCACCTAGATTCACTTTAACTCCTGGCGAATACCAGTGTTACAGACATAGAAATGGCACCCATAACTTGGGTGATTTTGATGGCTGTAAGGAGATAATTAATGTGACTGATTTAGATAAGGAAGGGAGGGAAAAAATTAGGAGCCTAACCATCCCTCTGACTGATGTGTGGTGGGCATGCACTAACAAAGGGAGCATTCGGCAGACATTACCAGAGGGATGGGTGGGTACTTGTGCACCAGTATTGTTGGTCCAACCTGTAATAATTGGTCATCAAAGACCAGTGACAGGAAGAATAATTAGGAGAAAAATAAATATAAGTCAGGAAGGAAATAGCCCAATTTGGATAGATGGTATAGGCATCCCCAGGGGTGTTCCAGACGAATACAAAGCTATGAATCAAACATGGGAGAGTTTTACTACAACATTTTTTCTGGTGGGTGACAATAAACAAAAATATGGATTGGATAAATTATATCTATTACAACCAACAACGATTTATTGACCAGACTAGAGATGCAGTAAAGGGGATCTCTGAGCGATTATCCGCCATCCCGCTCATAACTTAGTAGAGGTTGGTTCTAGATCAGGCAGAAAGGGCCGGTGTCTATAGAAAGATAAGCCATTGTTGCACATTTATCCCTAACAACACCACACTGGATGGGACAGTCACCAGAGCTCTTACAGAATTAACTGCACTAAGTGAAGGATGAACTGAACTCAGAAGTTAGTACATTGTGGATAGGGTGGTTTGATGAAATATTTGGTAAATGGAAAACCCTAGCAGCCACCATCTTAGGAGCGGTCAGTGTTTGTATGGGTATTCTTGTATTATGTGGTTGTTGTCTTGTTCCCTGTGTCCGAGGATTGGTGAGTCAGGCGTTGGTGAAATGCAGTATCTAAACAATGATGAGAGATGGACTGACTCCGGACTCTGACCAGGGGAATGTGAAAAACTATCCTCCAGGCTTGGTGGATGACGAGGATTTGGACCCTGAAAGACCGCAATTGGATGAAATGTTTATTAGTTCTGATGTGATCTCTGAGATTGATAATTGTAAAATACATTTATCCTGAATGTGGGAATATTTAGTCAAAGGGGTGGATTGTTAGATTAATTTGTATTTTAAGAATAATGACTAAAGGATTTCACCCCAAATACAGTATAAATGTTAGAATTATCATGTAGTGTCAACCCACTAACAGAGGGGGCGGTACTAAACATTCAAGGGTGAAGGGGAAGGCGGAAACTGTTTAGAAAAGCCACCTAATGGTGGGTGGAGTCAAGTTCAGGAGGTATAAAACGGAGTGTATGTGTTTTTGGCATCAGAGCTCTCCATGAATAAATATACAGATAATACTTGTGGGTTGTGGACCTTGAATCATTGATAATTAAAACCAGAGCCTTACAACCTCTGGTAATGATTCAAGCTTAGGTTGAATTAGAGATAGAAATTCACATGACACCTGTATAAAAGACACCTGGGAGCCAGAAATCTTTCTGATTGAGAAGGGGTCAAATACTTATTTCCCTCATTAAAATGCAAATCAATTTACAACATTTTTGACATGCGTTCTTCTGGATTTTTTTGTTGTTATTCTGTCTCTCACTGTTCAAATAAACATACCATTAATATTATAGACTGATCATTTCTTTGTCAGTGGGCAAACGTACAAAATCAGCAGGGGATCAAATACTTTTTTTTCCCCTCACTGTAGTGCACTACTTTTTACACATAGTACACTACTTTTGAGCAAAGCCCTATGGGCCCTAGTCAAAAGAAATGCACTATATAGGAAATAGGGTGCCATTTGGGACACAGACTGTCTTCAAGGGTGAAGATCAGGATTTGTGATTTCTGGTTTGAAAAACAATAATTTCTAGCATTACCAGATGGTGACGACCAGATTGACCACATCTTTCTGACGTTGGTGTTTCTCCTCAGAAGGTGTTCCCTCGCACACAGCAGGTGTCCCCTCGCACTAAACACACAAACACATGCGCGTGCACACACACACACACACAATCACAAACACAGTACTGCACCCTCCTGATGGAATGGACCTGAACATGAAAGATCTGTGTGTGTGATGGTGTCTTTGGCAGGGTATCCGCTATCTCAGCAGGGGGCTAACAACGGCAGCATATGGAGGAATACCAAAATAAAACTGCTCCATAAACAAATCTGGAAGAAAATAAATAGTTGCACTCTCACACAAACAGATTGTCGGCTGATACATAAACACTTGTGAAGGACTTCCATTATTAGACCCATGATTGAAATTAATGATCTTCTCCAATAAAAAATAAAATGTCAAAGGGAATCTGGACTCATTCACAGCAGATGAAGCATGTACAGCTTTAACCATTGAGGGGAGAAGGTCTGTAATCCATGGAATGAGCCCTAGGAAAGAAGGAAGGAACGAGAGGGGTATAGACTGTAGTTCACTAGCCCGTGTCAGAGGGAACGAGAGGAGACGTGGCTGGGTCTGGCGTCTCGGCGTGGAAGGGGAACGAGAGGCGACGTGGCTTGGTCTGGCGTCTCGGCGTGGGAGACTAGAGGAGACGTGGCGGGGTCTGGCGTCTCGGCGTGGAAGGGGAACGAGAGGCGACGTGGCTTGGTCTGGCGTCTCGCCGTGGGAGGGAACGAAAGGAGATGTGGCTTGGTCTGGCGTCTCGGCATGGGAGGGAACGAGAGGAGACGTGGAGGGGTCTGGCGTTTCTGTGTGGGAGGGAACAAGAGGAGAAGTGGCAGGGTCTGGCGTCTCGGCGTAGGAGGGAACAAGAGGAGACGTGGCTGGGTCTGGCGTCTCGACGTGGGAGGGAACGAGAGGAGACGTGGTGGGGACTGGTGTCTCGGCGTGGGAGACTAGAGGAGACTTGGCGGGGTCTGGCGTCTCTACGGGGGAGACTAGAGGAGATGTGGCGGGGTCTGGTGTCTCAGCGTGGGAGACTAGAGGAGACGTGGCGGGGTTTGGGGTCTCGGCGTGGGAGGGAACGAGAGGAGACGTGGCGGGGTCTGGCGTTTCTGTGTGGGAGGGAACAAGAGGAGAAGTGGCAGGGTCTGGCGTCTCGGCGTAGGAGGGAACAAGAGGAGACGTGGCTGGGTCTGGCGTCTCGACGTGGGAGGGAACGAGAGGAGACGTGGTGGGGACTGGTGTCTCGGCGTGGGAGACTAGAGGAGACTTGGCGGGGTCTGGCGTCTCTACGGGGGAGACTAGAGGAGATGTGGCGGGGTCTGGTGTCTCAGCGTGGGAGACTAGAGGAGACGTGGCGGGGTTTGGGGTCTCGGCGTGGGAGGGAACGAGAGGAGACGTGGCGGGGTCTGGCGTCTCGGCGTGGGAGGGAACGAGAGGAGACGTGGCGGGGTCTGGTGTCTCGGCGTGGGAGGGAACGAGAGGAGACGTGGCTGGGTCTGGCGTCTCGGCGTGGGAGGGAACGAGAGGAGACGTGGTGGGGTCTGGCGTCTCGGCGTGGGAGGGAACGAGAGGAGACGTGGTGGGGTCTGGCGTCTCGGCGTGGGAGACTAGGGGAGACGTGGTGGGGACTGGTGTCTCGGCATGGGAGGGAACGAGAGGAGACGTGGCTGGATCTGGCATCTCGGCGTGGGAGGCTCGACTAGAGGAGACGTGGCGGGGTCTGGCGTTTCTGTGTGGGAGGGTACAAGAGGAGAAGTGGCAGGGTCTGGCGTCTCGGCATAGGAGGGAACAAGAGGAGATGTGGCTGGGTCTGGCGTCTCGACGTGGGAGGGAACGAGAGGAGACGTGGCTGGGTCTGGAGTCTCGTTGTGGGAGACTAGAGGAGACGTGGCAGGGTCTGATGTCTCGGCGTGGGAAACTAGAGGAGACGTGGCGGGGTCTGGCGTCTCGGCGTGGAAGGGGAACGAGAGGCGACGTGGCTTGGTCTGGCATCTCGCCGTGGGAGGGAATGAAAGGAGATGTGGCTTGGTCTGGCGTCTCGGCATGGGAGGGAACGAGAGGAGACGTGGAGGGGTCTGGCGTTTCTGTGTGGGAGGGAACAAGAGGAGAAGTGGCAGGGTCTGGCGTCTCGGCGTAGGAGGGAACAAGAGGAGACGTGGCTGGGTCTGGCGTCTCGACGTGGGAGGGAACGAGAGGAGACGTGGCTGGGTCTGGAGTCTCGTTGTGGGAGACTAGAGGAGACGTGGCGGGGTCTGGCGTCTCTACGGGGGAGACTAGAGGAGATGTGGCGGGGTCTGGTGTCTCGGCGTGGGAGACTAGAGGAGACGTGGCGGGGTTTGGGGTCTCGGCGTGGGAGGGAACGAGTGGAGACGTGGCGGGGTCTGGCGTCTCGGCGTGGGAGGGAACGAGAGGAGACGTGGCTGGGTCTGGCGTCTCGGCGTGGGAAGGAATGAGAGGAGACGTGGTGGGGTCTGGCGTCTCGGCGTGGGAGGGAACGAGAGGAGACGTGGTGGGGTCTGGCGTCTCGGCGTGGGAGGGAACGAGAGGAGACGTGGTGGGGTCTGGCGTCTCGGCGTGGGAGACTAGAGGAGACGTGGTGGGGACTGGCGTCTCGGCGTGGGAGGGAACGAGAGGAGACGTGGCTGCATCTGGCATCTCGGCATGGGAGGCTCGACTAGAGGAGACGTAGCGGGGTCTGGCGTTTCTGTGTGGGAGGGAACAAGAGGAGAAGTGGCAGGGTCTGGCGTCTCGGCGTAGGAGGGAACAAGAGGAGACGTGGCTGGGTCTGGCGTCTCGGCGTGGGAGGGAACGAGAGGAGACGTGGCTGGGTCTGGAGTCTCGTTGTGGGAGACTAGAGGAGACGTGGAAGGGTCTGATGTCTCGGCGTGGGAGACTAGAGGAGACGTGGCGGGGTCTGGCATCTCTACGGGGGAGACTATAGGAGATGTGGCGGGGTCTGGTGTCTCGGCGTGGGAGACTAGAGGAGACGTGGCGGGGTTTGGGGTCTCGGCGTGGGAGGGAACGAGAGGAGACGTGGCGGGGTCTGGCGTCTCGGCGTGGGAGGGAACGAGAGGAGACGTGGCTGGGTCTGGCGTCTCGGCATGGGAGGGAACGAGAGGAGACGTGGCTGGGTCTGGCATCTCGGCGTGGGAGGGAACGAGAGGAGACGTGGTGGGGTCTGGCGTCTTGGCGTGGGAGGGAACTGAATTCCAACATGGAAATAGGGTGCACCCACTATTTAGGGAATAAGATTTTATTTTATATTTTTATCCTGCCTTGGAATAATCAGGTGGGGAATTCACCATGGCTGTAAAGTTTTATCAGTTATAAGTCTACAATCCCACAATAAGACATGTGGTGTGAGGTGTGCATCAAGCCAATCCTTATGACTGATTAAATGGGTTTCAATAAACAGGTTCAACGGTACGTTACTGCAACAGTAAAGTTAGATGATTTCCCCCCATTGTGTATGAATAATAAAGACAGAGCAAAATGAAGATGAACCTCCTCCATCTTGAACAGGAGTCTCTCTGCGTACTGCTTCATCGTCCTCTCCACTTTCAAGTTGAATGCTATCATTTAATGATTCCCTTTCATGGGTTGGGGTTTGCCTGTATACGATATTGTAAAACAGCTATCTGAATTGCTTTACAAATCCAACATCATTGTTACTGACTTACTATGATATAGCTGTGCTATAAAGAACCAACGGACCTTGAAATTGTGCTTAGTGTTATAGACGCCGCATAGTTGCGGAAGCTCTTAGAAAAGCAAAAGCTTGCCCTATTAGGATGATAACAGCCCTTACCAGAATCTACTGATGGGAAGAACTCTCCTTTTCAGAGGTCAACTGGGATCTGATGTGCCCACACTGCTGCGTCTCAAATGGCACCCTATTCCCTACATAGTGCACTACTTTTGACCAGAGCCCTATTGGCCCTGGTCAAAAGTAGTGCACTATATATGGAATAGGGTGCCATTGGAGATACAGCCTTTGTGTTGTATAATTGGGTGTCAGAAGCATTACTGTATGACGGTTGATGAATGAGAGAGCAGGAATATAAATGAAGTCAATCTCACCATACATCGTTTCCATCACATACTCACAATGCCAGTCTTCTGAACCTTGAAATGTGTATTTTTTTCCATACAGACGACTAGATTTTAAAGTATGCCTAAAACCATTTAGGGGGGGATTGTCTGTTGTCTGCTGAGTGGTACACCTGTGATGTTGAGGTATTTTAAAACTTTTAAATCTTCTTCTGCTCCATTTAAAAGACATACACACACACTCTCTAAAGTTGTTCCTAAGTCCTACAGGTTGCATAGTATTGTAGGAAGGGAAGAAAGAAAGAAAGAAAGAAGAGAAACAGAGAATATTTTATGAATATATTTCTGATTGAAATAGCTTTCAAACAAACAGCTGGTCACGTTGTGCATTTTACTAAACACTGTTTTTGTCTTCTTTGAAATAACGTTACACAAAGCGCTTAGAGGTCGAGAGCCAAACACAAGCAAAACAAAATAACCAAAAACAGCGGTTGAAACATTTCACAGTGTGAACACCTATTACACGCACAAACTCTGTTGTCATGTTGACATGGGCACAGGACAACATCGCCATGAACATACTAAATATACAGAAATATTCATCTTCCTCCAAATAAAAATAAAAAACCTTAACATGGTGTTCATATCCAGAACAAATAAACCTCAAAAGATGGATGGATCAAAACCTTTTTTTAAATCATTTATAAGACTTCACAGTGGTTAAAGCCTTCTCTGGTATCAGACAGAATGAGCTCTTAGGGACCTCATCAAATGGCCTTCTTATAACATTTCAAACTGATTGTCACTGTGTCAAATCTTCCATGCTTGCCCGACGACAGCAAAGACATTGGATGCAGTATTAACGTTGGCGTAAGTGTAAAGATTGACTTTATCTTGGCCTAATAGAATTTGAAGATGTAAAATAAATTAGATTAGCACAATTGTGTGGGAGGGTCTAAGATAAGATGAACTTCATTGTCCCCAAAATAAAATGTGAGGCCTCGTTAATAAATGGCATTGTATGCACAATTTAGGATTAAATCTGTGCGTACAAAACGTTTTATAAATGAGGCCCCTGGCTGTCATCGGTACTGAAGTACCTGTATCTATCTACAGTAACATACTGCTACACTATATCCAGATCAGGGCTGCTCCAGAGCTGTTCTTAGTTTCTGAGAGCCACTGGAGTTAAATCCTAGCAGATGTCTATCTTTAAACACCATTAAATGTGAAGATGGGATTCATCTGGACATCAGAAGGCCCCAAGGCTCATTGATCACTATCTGCATTTTACACACTGATAAACACACACGCACGCACGCACACACACACACACACATTGTCCCTTAACTCAATACAAAGCAGTGTGCTGAGCAATTTCGTTCAATTTCAATGGTTTTCAGTGTCCATTCTAGAAATCCATTTTGGTTGTGCAACTTACAAAGGAACACATTTTAAGGTTAAAATTAAAATGTCTAAGAAACAGAAGGTGCTTGTTGAGGAGACCACATGCATGCAGTGACGGTAAATATGAGATTGTGTTTCTATTCCTGACTCCTTAGGACAGCCTTTGACACAAAACCAAAATCACACTCCTAGAAATTAGCCTGCGTTACCAGATTAGCTAAGAGCAAAGGATTCCTCATTACACCTTCTGAAATGCCTCAAAGACTTTCATTCAGGATCCAAGAGCATGATACTCTAAGGGCATGATATATTACAGATGTAGGATCTTAGTTTGATCACCCTGTTACAGGATAACTTTCCTGGGGTTTAAAATCAAATCAAATTGTATTTGTCACAGGGCTTCTGAAGTTTGTAATTTCCACTATGACATTTCAGATTTGATTTATCCTTACGAAAAAAGGATCAACCCTTACAAAAAATGTCTATTCATTATAATCCACGTAATAATTCACATTTCTTGTTGCTGTAGCAAACTGGATCAAATTAAGATCCTACATCTGTAGGTGAATGAAAATACATATTCTGTAGTATTCACCGCAAGAGAGCTGTCAACAGAACGTTTGAAATAGCCCTCAATTAGAACGATTTAACAGATTCTGTAAAAATGGAAGGAAAATACTACTTCGAGTTAATCATGTTTCAATGTAGATAATTGTCTTGGAGAATTATAATTGTTGATATAGGCCTCCTGTAGCTCAGTTGGTAGAGCATGGCGCTTGCAACATCAGGGTTGTGGGTTCGATTCCCACGGGGGGGCAGTATAAAAAATGTATGCACTCACTAACTGTAAGTCGCTCTGGATAAGAGCGTCTGCTAAATGACTAAAATGTAAAATGATATAGCAACACTGTGCAGGTAGCCTTAATGTATTTTATCCTCTTCTCTTTTATCCTCTTAGTGCCATTCCCTGTTATTTCTATTCATAAACGATTTCATAAATAATTTGAACATATTGGAATGGCACTAAACATAACATAATGATTCTTCTGGAATCATACAAGCTTCACATTAGACCTTTTGGCAAATGGACACGGCAAACAATAGACAGACTATTTAACTGAAATAGTCTCCCCTCAAGAGCCAGGTGGTACTCAAAATACCTTCTAAATACGTTACTACGTCATTCTGTGTCTTTCTTTTCATGTCTTTTCATGTCTTTTTATTTGAAGTTTATCAATCCTTTTTACTCTCTCTCTTTTGAGCCCATATCAAGGCGTTCTGTATCTTCTGCACTCTTTAAATCCAGTCCTCGTGACAGAAACACCACAAGAACAATCAGCAGCTGTACTAACAGCAAAGCAGGCTGGAGGAGCTTGCTAGCTTCACGGGACAGATAGCAGGTATTTAAAGAACAAGTCGTTGGCAAGAACAAAAACATTTAGTCCAAAAAATAGAATCTTCTAAAACACCCTTTGACACTTTTAAAGTGAAACTGGTGAAACAAATATGTACAGGATTCCAGAGTTTAGTCACAGGGAGCCTTTTTCAACCTTTGATCTCACGTGTCATGGACCCTGTCCATCAGTATGTGCTGTCTGTCGGTCGCTTCAGTGTTGGATTCAGTTCACACAGAGCATGCCTATGGCAGCCAAACCCACACACCCTTTGGTATAGACGAAGCAACAATTCATCATCACCATCATCATCCTCAACATCCCCATGATGTGTAGGAAGAGCACCACAAATAGCAGCTTTAGGACGCGCCACATTTCAAACTCAGCTCCCGTTTCATGTATATCTTATAGTGTTTTTAAAAATCAGCCACAGCAGCAGCAATGTCATGTAAAGAAGCATCAGCCATCATTGGCCAAGTCATGGGAGAGATACTGTATCACTGTCCAGACACACACTGTCTTCTCCTTCACAGTCTGGGGCTTACCCACTCGTTCTGTCTCTGAGATGTGGAACAGAGGCGGGGACCGTTGGGAGACTTTGTTTCATGCTAGATAGTAGAGAAACGTCTCCATCTTGATTCCACTACCAACTCTTCTCTCCTCCCACACTCAGACTGCCTCCCGCTTGTCAGGCGTACATCTCCCCTGTCTTAAGAGCCACCAGCTCACCAGAGTCTTCAGAGGTGTGTCTGCCGTTTAAGTGTTCGCTGTTACAGTCGTGGTGGTACATGAAGGCGGGCACCTCGGTGATGGAGGTGGCAGTGTAGGAGGTAGAGCGCATGGAGCAGTGGTCCCTCCGTCTCTGACCCCACTGGGCCTTGTACTGAATCCACTGTCTCTTCAGAGCCGCCTGCACCTGAGAAAAAGGGACATTCAGATTATAAACTGTATTCTCTAATGGGTGAGTACACATGCAAAACGCATAAACACACACACACACACACACACACAGAGCGAGAGAGAGGGTACAACCATAGTAAGCCACTCTTGGAGGACAATGGAAGTCCATAATAGCTTCTTTATTATTAAAATCAATGCATTTCAGCTGTTGCCTTCATCAGAGTTTTACAGACACACAGAGAGACTCAGTAGGCACAAACAGGTGAATAGCAAAAAGACAGATGGTCTGTTTGTACCTCACTGTCACCTCACAGTATTTTAGTACCTCACTATCACCTCACAGTATTTTAGTACCTCACTGTCACCTCACAGTATTTTAGTACCTCACTGTCACCTCACAGTATTTTAGTACCTCACTGTCACCTCACAGCATTTTAGTACCTCACTGTCACCTCACAGCATTTTAGTGCCTCGCTGTCACCTCACAGCATTTTAGTACCTCACTGTCACCTCACAGCATTTTAGTACCTCACTGTCACCTCACAGCATTGTAGTACCTCACTGTCACCTCACAGCATTTTAGTACCTCACTGTCACCTCACAGCATTTTAGTACCTTACTGTCACCTCACAGCATTTTAGTACCTCACTATCACCTCACAGTATTTTAGTACCTCACTGTCACCTCACAGCATTTTAGTACCTCACTGTCACCTCGCAGCATTTTAGTACCTCGCTGTCACCTCACAGCATTTTAGTGCCTCGCTGTCACCTCACAGCATTTTAGAACCTCACTGTCACCTCACAGCATTTTAGTACCTCACTGTCACCTCACAGCATTTTAGTACCTCACTGTCACCTCACAGCATTTTAGTACTTCACTGTCACCTCACAGCATTTTAGTACCTTACTGTCACCTCACAGCATTTTAGTACCTCATTATCACCTCACAGTATTTTAGTACCTCACTGTCACCTCACAGCATTTTAGTACCTCACTGTCACCTCACAGCATTTTAGTACCTCACTGTCACCTCACAGCATTTTAGTACCTCACTGTCACCTCACAGCATTTTAGTGCCTCATTGTCACCTCACAGCATTTTAGTACCTCACTATCACATAACAGCATTTTAGTACCTCACTGTCACCTCACAGCATTTTAGTACCTCGCTGTCACCTCACAGCATTTTAGTGCCTCGCTGTCACCTCACAGTATTTTAGTACCTCACTGTCACCTCACAGCATTTTAGTGCCTCACTGTCACCTAACAGCATTTTAGTACCTCACTGTCACCTCACAGCATTTTAGTACCTCACTGTCACCTCACAGCATTTTAGTGCCTCGCTGTCACCTCACAGTATTTTGGTACCTCACTGTCACCTCACAGCATTTTAGTGCCTCGCTGTCACCTCACAGTATTTTAGTGCCTCACTGTCACCTCACAGCATTTTAGTGCCTCACTGTCACCTCACAGCATTTTAGTGCCTCACTGTCACCTCACAGCATTTTAGTGCCTCACTGTCACCTCACAGCATTTTAGTGCTTCACTGTCACCTCACAGCATTTTAGTGCCTCACTGTCACCTCACAGCATTTTAGTGCCTCACTGTCACCTCACAGCATTTTAGTGCCTCACTGTCACCTCACAGCATTTTAGTGCCTCACTGTCACCTCACAGCATTTTAGTACCTCACTATCACATAACAGCATTTTAGTACCTCACTGTCACCTCACAGCATTTTAGTACCTCGCTGTCACCTCACAGCATTTTAGTGCCTCGCTGTCACCTCACAGTATTTTAGTACCTCGCTGTCACCTCACAGCATTTTAGTGCCTCGCTGTCACCTCACAGCATTGTAGTACCTCACTGTCACCTCACAGCATTTTAGTACCTCACTGTCACCTCACAGCATTTTAGTGCCTCGCTGTCACCTCACAGTATTTTGGTACCTCACTGTCACCTCACAGCATTTTAGTGCCTCATTGTCACCTCACAGCATTTTAGTACCTCACTATCACATAACAGCATTTTAGTACCTCACTGTCACCTCACAGCATTTTAGTACCTCGCTCTCACCTCACAGCATTTTAGTGCCTCGCATTCACCTCACAGTATTTTAATACCTCACTGTCACCTCACAGCATTTTAGTGCCTCGCTGTCACCTAACAGCATTTTAGTACCTCACTGTCACCTCACAGCATTTTAGTACCTCACTGTCACCTCACAGCATTTTAGTGCCTCGCTGTCACCTCACAGTATTTTGGTACCTCACTGTCACCTCACAGCATTTTAGTGCCTCGCTGTCACCTCACAGTATTTTAGTGCCTCACTGTCACCTCACAGCATTTTAGTGCCTCACTGTCACCTCACAGCATTTTAGTGCCTCACTGTCACCTCACAGCATTTTAGTGCCTCACTGTCACTTCACAGCATTTTAGTGCCTCGCATTCACCTCACAGTATTTTAATACCTCACTGTCACCTCACAGCATTTTAGTGCCTCGCTGTCACCTAACAGCATTTTAGTACCTCACTGTCACCTCACAGCATTTTAGTACCTCGCTGTCCCCTCACAGCATTTTAGTGCCTCGCTGTCACCTCACAGTATTTTGGTACCTCACTGTCACCTCACAGCATTTTAGTGCCTCGCTGTCACCTCACAGTATTTTAGTGCCTCACTGTCACCTCACAGCATTTTAGTGCCTCACTGTCACCTCACAGCATTTTAGTGCCTCACTGTCACCTCACAGCATTTTAGTGCCTCACTGTCACCTCACAGCATTTTAGTGCCTCACTGTCACCTTACAGCATTTTAGTGCCTCACTGTCACCTCACAGCATTTTAGTGCCTCACTGTCACCTCACAGCATTTTAGTGCCTCACTGTCACCTCACATCATTTTAGTACCTCACTGTCACCTCACAGCATTTTAGTACCTCACCGTAACCTCATAGCATTTTAGTGCCTCACTGTCATCTCACAGCATTTTAGTACCTCACTGTCACCTCACAGCATTTTAGTACCTCACAGTCACCTCACAGCATTTTAGTGCCCAACCACACATTTTCATCAATATGCATGATCATTAAATCACTTTAATGTGACTGAGCTCAGGAAATGTGGATTCATATGATAAATGTTAATGGTAATTTTTAGACATGAATTTGGCAAGAAACTGAATTGAATCACAATCTAGGCTCCCATTTCCTGTGATTAATTGAAGGGTAATACCTTCTTCCTTACTGAGTTTAGTGCAGGTAGAGTAGCTTGATGCATTTACACAACACTTAGGCACTTTTGAAAAGAGACTCGCTTATCTGCTGTTACTCTTTTGAAAATCACCAAGTTAATAAATTATATATTATGAGTGTATCAAATTATTCAGCACATCACCAATCTGAATAAGAAACAAAAATGAACAAAAAAACATTGGAAAGGGAAACCGGAGAGTTATCTTGTGTGATAACTTTATACTGCATGAATGAGTGTGCAGTCTAAAAACGGAAAGCAAAGCAGTGTTTGACATAGTTCTCTCAGAAGAACGGCCTAAGCCAGAACAGGGAACATCTAATTCCTGAACAATGCCACACTAATTACCGATGGAAAATGAGGACAGGACACATGATCTAATGATGCAGAGCATATAAACAACTAGTATTAAAAAACGAGTAAAAACGACGTTCGCCTGTCTTTTTTTCAGTGTGCCGTTTTTACTCATGCTTTTGAATACTAGTTGTTCCTGCCAAAACCAGCACCTGGACCTAGATGCACTGCTGTGCACAGGATTTATCTTTCCTTTTTATAAACTATGTGTACTCTGGTCCAAAGTAGTGCACTATATAGGGAATAGGGTGCAATTTCAGACATAAAAATAAGTACTACTTTTTTCCCATTGGCGTAACTTGACAAAAACGTATTCAGCAGACTGTGTAGCTAGGTCTGAGTCCCAAATGACGCACTATTCCCTTTATATTGCACTACTTTTGACCAGGGCCCTTAGGGAAAAGGGTGCCCATAGAGAATGTATGGAATAGTGTGTCATTTGGGACGCAACCTAGGTCTAGGCAGTTTGGCCCCAGAATCAAATTGTGCAATGAACTCATCCCCAAAAACGAATGTCCCAAATTAGGAGACAGTAAAAGCCATTATGCTGCAAAGCAAACAAACATTCCCTTACTGTGTCAAATTGTCTTTTATCCCCCTGACACTGAATCTGTTCTTCGGACACGTCAAACTTGGTTTACGGGGGCCGACGGAGATGCCGATGGGGCCTGGTTGCTCATGCATGAGCTAATAATTGACCTGTTTTCCCGGCCCAGAAATAATTTCCTATGTATAAAATATTACTAAACACTGCGCCTGATGATGAACGAATGCTGTGTTCATTCGCTGTGTTTTTGTCAGTGCCAGAAACCACCTCATGCTGTGTATTCAAATAAGGTCTCTCTGTTCTTCTGGATGTGTGCATTGTTTTAGTTTTCTACTTTCTCAAGCGAAGAAAATGCTCAGTCCCTCTTTCTTCTGGTCTGGTCTCTGACTGGCCAATCAGTATCTGATGCAACTCCTGACCAATCAAATGCATTTTCTCAACGTATGTTATTAACTGACTGGGTGGGTGGGCCTAGGTTCAAACCCCTGGTCGTTCTGGATGACAGCATCTACTATATGACCTAAAAACAAGTCTGAATGGTCTCTTCCAAAAAAAAAACCCCAGCAATGTCCTTTAATAATGCAAAGGTTTGAGTTTGTGCCGGTGACTCTAGATTATGGACATCCACTGTCAGACAGCAAACAACTGCAGGTTGAGGTGAGTGAGCGACAGACAGACAGGGTGGATGATTCGCCCGAGAGGTTCAAGTGTCTGAGGCATTTCTAAGGCTTGTCTTCCTTCCTCTTCATCTGAGATGGTCCTAGTGCTGTTGTCTCTGCTACTGTACAGGAGTCAGCTGAGTCCATAGATCCAGCGCTAAACAGTAATGCTCCCTCCCTCCCACCCATTGGTGACAACTCTATCACCATGGGCCACTCATCAATGTGTTATCAGGTGCACAAGATGGCTGCCTGTTGACCTGGTAACGCTCTGTGAAATGGTGTGCGTGACGGGACAGACGAGTCCTGTCAGGTGAAACGCCACCAGGCAGCGATGAGCTGTTTCATTGGGGTCTGACTTGTCATCCCCTCAACATGGCCAATTAAAACTGTACTTTACCAAAGTGTAAGGGTTCTTCAGAGGTTCAATTAAAACTGTACTTTACCAAAGGGTAAGGGTTCTTCAGAGGTTCAATTAAAACTGTACTTTACCAAAGGGTAAGGGTTCTTCAGAGGTTCAATTAAAACTGTACTATACCAAAGGGTAAGGGTTCTTCAGAGGTTCAATTAAACTGTACTTTACCAAAGGGTAAGGGTTCTACAGAGGTTCAATTAAAACTGTACTATACCAAAGGGTAAGGGTTCTTCAGAGGTTCAATTAAAACTGTACTTTACCAAAGTGTAAGGGTTCTTCAGAGGTTCAATTAAAACTGTACTTTACCAAAGGGTAAGGGTTCTTCAGAGGTACAATTAAAACTGTACTATACCAAAGGGTAAGGGTTCTTCAGAGGTTCAATTAAAACTGTACTTTACCAAAGGGTAAGGGTTCTTCAGAGGTTCAATTAAAACTGTACTTTACCAAAGGGTAAGGGTTCTTCAGAGGTTCAATTAAAACTGTACTTTACCAAAGGGTAAGGGTTCTTCAGAGGTTCAATTAAAACTGTACTATACCAAAGGGTAAGGGTTCTTCAGAGGTTCAATTAAACTGTACTTTACCAAAGGGTAAGGGTTCTTCAGAGGTTCAATTAAAACTGTACTATACCAAAGGGTAAGGGTTCTTCAGAGGTTCAATTAAAACTGTACTTTACCAAAGTGTAAGGGTTCTTCAGAGGTTCAATTAAAACTGTACTTTACCAAAGGTTAAGGGTTCTTCAGAGGTTCAATTAAAACTGTACTATACCAAAGGGTAAGGGTTCTTCAGAGGTTCAATTAAAACTGTACTTTACCAACGGGTAAGGGTTCTTCAGAGGTTCAATTAAACTGTACTATACCAAAGGGTAAGGGTTCTTCAGAGGTTCAATTAAAACTGTACTATACCAAAGGGTAAGGGTTCTTCAGAGGTTCAATTAAAACTGTACTTTACCAAAGGGTAAGGGTTCTTCAGAGGTTCAATTAAAACTGTACTTTACCAAAGGCTAAGGGTTCTTCAGAGGTTCAATTAAAACTGTACTATACCAAAGGGTAAGGGTTCTTCAGAGGTTCAATTAAAACTGTACTTTACCAAAGGGTAAGGGTTCTTCAGAGGTTCAATTAAAACTGTACTATACCAAAGGGTAAGGGTTCTTCAGAGGTTCAATTAAACTGTACTATACCAAAGGGTAAGGGTTCTTCAGAGGTTCAATTAAAACTGTACTTTACCAAAGGGTAAGGGTTCTTCAGAGGTTCAATTAAAACTGTACTTTACCAAAGGGTAAGGGTTCTTCAGAGGTTCAATTAAAACTGTACTATACCAAAGGGTAAGGGTTCTTCAGAGGTTCAATTAAACTGTACTTTACCAAAGGGTAAGGGTTCTACAGAGGTTCAATTAAAACTGTACTATACCAAAGGGTAAGGGTTCTTCAGAGGTTCAATTAAAACTGTACTTTACCAAAGTGTAAGGGTTCTTCAGAGGTTCAATTAAAACTGTACTTTACCAAAGGGTAAGGGTTCTTCAGAGGTACAATTAAAACTGTACTATACCAAAGGGTAAGGGTTCTTCAGAGGTTCAATTAAAACTGTACTTTACCAAAGGGTAAGGGTTCTTCAGAGGTTCAATTAAAACGGTACTTTACCAAAGGGTAAGGGTTCTTCAGAGGTTCAATTAAAACTGTACTTTACCAAAGGGTAAGGGTTCTTCAGAGGTTCAATTAAAACTGTACTATACCAAAGGGTAAGGGTTCTTCAGAGGTTCAATTAAACTGTACTTTACCAAAGGGTAAGGGTTCTTCAGAGGTTCAATTAAAACTGTACTATACCAAAGGGTAAGGGTTCTTCAGAGGTTCAATTAAAACTGTACTTTACCAAAGTGTAAGGGTTCTTCAGAGGTTCAATTAAAACTGTACTTTACCAAAGGGTAAGGGTTCTTCAGAGGTTCAATTAAAACTGTACTATACCAAAGGGTAAGGGTTCTTCAGAGGTTCAATTAAAACTGTACTTTACCAAAGGGTAAGGGTTCTTCAGAGGTTCAATTAAAACTGTACTATACCAAAGGGTAAGGGTTCTTCAGAGGTTCAATTAAACTGTCCTATACCAAAGGGTAAGGGTTCTTCAGAGGTTCAATTAAAACTGTACTATACCAAAGGGTAAGGGTTCTTCAGAGGTTCAATTAAAACTGTACTTTACCAAAGGGTAAGGGTTCTTCAGAGGTTCAATTAAAACTGTACTTTACCAAAGGTTAAGGGTTCTTCAGAGGTTCAATTAAATCTGTACTATACCAAAGGGTAAGGGTTCTTCAGAGGTTCAATTAAAACTGTACTTTACCAACGGGTAAGGGTTCTTCAGAGGTTCAATTAAACTGTACTATACCAAAGGGTAAGGGTTCTTCAGAGGTTCAATTAAAACTGTACTATACCAAAGGGTAAGGGTTCTTCAGAGGTTCAATTAAAACTGTACTTTACCAAAGGGTAAGGGTTCTTCAGAGGTTCAATTAAAACTGTACTTTACCAAAGGGTAAGGGTTCTTCAGAGGTTCAATTAAAACTGTACTATACCAAAGGGTAAGGGTTCTTCAGAGGTTCAATTAAAACTGTACTTTACCAAAGGGTAAGGGTTCTTCAGAGGTTCAATTAAAACTGTACTATACCAAAGGGTAAGGGTTCTTCAGAGGTTCAATTAAACTGTACTATACCAAAGGGTAAGGGTTCTTCAGAGGTTCAATTAAAACTGTACTTTACCAAAGGGTAAGGGTTCTTCAGAGGTTCAATTAAAACTGTACTTTACCAAAGGGTAAGGGTTCTTCAGAGGTTCAATTAAAACTGTACTATACCAAAGGGTAAGGGTTCTTCAGAGGTTCAATTAAAACTGTACTTTACCAAAGGGTAAGGGTTCTTCAGAGGTTCAATTAAAACTGTACTATACCAAAGGGTAAGGGTTCTTCAGAGGTTCAATTAAACTGTACTATACCAAAGGGTAAGGGTTCTTCAGAGGTTCAATTAAAACTGTACTTTACCAAAGGGTAAGGGTTCTTCAGAGGTTCAATTAAAACTGTACTTTACCAACGGGTAAGGGTTCTTCAGAGGTTCAATTAAAACTGTACTTTACCAAAGGGTAAGGGTTCTTCAGAGGTTCAATTAAAACTGTACTATACCAAAGGGTAAGGGTTCTTCAGAGGTTCAATTAAAACTGTACTTTACCAAAGGGTAAGGGTTCTTCAGAGGTTCAATTAAAACTGTACTATACCAAAGGGTAAAGGTTCTTCAGAGGTTCAATTAAACTGTACCAAACCAAAGGGTAAGGGTTCTTCAGAGGTTCAATTAAACTGTACTATACCAAAGGGTAAGGGTTCTTCAGAGGTTCAATTAAAACTGTACTATACCAAAGGGTAAGGGTTCTTCAGAGGTTCAATTTAAACTGTACTATACCAAAGGGTAAGGGTTCTTCAGAGGTTCAATTAAAACTGTACTTTACCAAGGGTAAGGGTTCTTCAGACGTTCAAGCTTAAACTGTTACTGTATACTGTCTACTGTACCTCAACAAATGTTTTATCTAAGAATAAAACTGAATGGGAAGTTGCTGATTTCCACAGAGTGAAGAAAAAAATCCTTTGTGTTGTGCGTTGTGCTAGTACAGCATTGCTTACCTCGCCATTGAAAAAGCAGAATATCGTTGCCACTAGTAATCCCTGTAGGAAAACAAAACAAACATCAGACACTCTCACTAATCCTACACTCTTAGAAAAAAAGGTGCCATCTAGAGCCTAAAAGGGTTCTTCGGCTGTCCCCATAGGAGAACCCTTTGAAGAACTATTTTTGGTTGCAGGTAGAACCGTTTTGTTTCCAGGTAGAACCCTCTTGAGTTCCATGTAGAACCCTTTACACAGAGGGTTCTACATGGAACCCAAAATAGTTCTACCTGGAACCAAAAATGGTTCTACCTGGAACCAAAAAGGGTTATTTTATGGGAACAGTTGAAGAACCCTTTTGGAACCCTTTTTTCTAAGAGTGTACCTTATGTCAGATCAGAGCTTTGGCAAGGACTGTGCTGCTGGCATACGATCAATTGCATTACATACCTGGTAATGCATTAATATATGCATGATGTAGTCATTACCTGGTAATGCATTAATATAGTCATTATCTGGTAATACATTAATATAGATATGACCTGGTAATGCATTAATATATGCATGATGTAGTCATAGAGATCAGTGTCATTACCTGGTAATGCATTAATATAAGCATGATGTAGTCATAGAGATTACCTGGTAATGCATTAATATATGCATGATGTAGTCGTAAACCTCCCCCGCCAGACGGTTCTCTGGCCTCCAGGGGAAGATGACAAACTGGATGCCCAGGAGAGGGACCAGGATCAGGGTAGCTCTCACTGCCTTCATGTACATGTTAGACTCTGCCCGGTGGGTGTCCCTCAGCTTGGTAACCAGCACCCTCACGATGTTCAGCAAGAAGAACAGATTCACCTGGGAAAAAGGAGAAAGAAGTGATTTTATAAATGGCTGAAAATGGTTGCGGTGTCTGAAAGGGCTACAATCTAATCTGATTAAAATGATATTGTCTGAACAATGGAAGTCTAAACACCAGCATAAGTGTTTCACATTCAACAGTATAACAATACATGATTATAGGTCCAATAATGGCTACCTACGTATTAAGTTTTGATCTAGAAGAAAATCCATGTATCATTATGTATCCATGTTGCCAGTTAGGCACCTTCAATCTACAGTACATGATGTACAGTACAATGAAGTTGCCCAACTCACTGAGTGTCCACTTTAGGCATTGTAGTTGAGTACACTCTTAGAAAAAACGGTTCCAAAAGGGTTCTTCTGTCCCATAGGAGAACCCTTTTTGGTTCCAGGTAGAAACCTTTTGGGTTCCAGGTAGAACCCTTTTGGGTTCCATGTAGAACCCTCTGTAGAAAGGGTTCTACCTGGAACCAAAATGGTTCTACCTGCAACCAATAATAGTTATTCAAAGGATTCTGCTATGGGGACAGCCGAAGAACCATTTAAGGTTCTAGACAGCACCTTTTTTTTCTAAGAGTGTAGGGTGTGGCTTACGAGCAGTGCTGCCATGATGGGCCCGTGGACCACGTAGAGCAGATGGGTCTCCACACTCATCCAGCAGCTACAGGAAGGAGAAACATCCTCCGTCACGCAAGTCTACAAACGGACAATAAAGTATTCTTCTTCTCCTTCTAGAACTGTCTACTGCAGCCGACCACACAGCTGCTCTACTTATTTACAATACTACTGCAGAGGACCATTACTCACTTGTCATCAAAATACTTCTTCCTCGCCACGGCGTGGATGGATGCAGGCACTAAGGGAAACCCTGGAAACGAAAAGACAGACACTGTAAAGAGATCCCTTTAAGGCTGTTAAGCATTTAAAAATCCTTTAAGGTGAAGATACATGGCAGAACAGACAGCCAATGGAAGCCCTTCCTAAATTCAAAACAAGCTTATAGCATCCTACAGGTGTAGGATCTTAATTTGACCTATATAGTCACAGAAAAATAATCGATCGGTGGTTAGGCTATTAGCTGGCCAACAGTAGGCTACATGAAAAGTACAATACTGTTACAGTAATATAACCGTGTGTTAGTGTGGGTTTTCAGTGGATTTATGTAAATCACGAAGCTCATCTACATTTCCTGTGGTGCAGGAAAATACTCAGCAACAAAAGTGATCAAATTAAGATCATACATCCTCATCAAGCTGAACAAGAACAAACCCACACTGAGCAATTTCCTCTAATAATCCAGTCTCGTTAAATCATTCTCCATTAACAACACAACCATACCAGTGTTTATTGGGGTTTTTATCTTAGCTGGGCCATAAACAGATGAAACAGATGAATCCGAGCAGCGGGTCCGTTTAGAAGTCATGTATCAAGGTCCTACGGCCATATTGGCTACATATGGACTAGCTGGATATCCTCCATCCATCCCTCCATCTCTCGGGCAGCTGTGTGAAAGACACTGTAGCTTCTGCCCCAAGGTTATATCACGGCATCTTTAATAATGGCCGACCATTCACAGTTATCGTACCACTTATCGGACGGCCAGGGCTGATAATATAACACATCACTCCTCCTTTAAACAGAACAGACAGCACGTTAACAGCAGCTATCCAATAGGAAGAGCTAATAAAGCTGTCAATCTGATGCAGGGTTTGGCGGGGTTGACACACAGGGAGTGTCGCAGTTAACAGTGACCTCAGGGTTGTCTCTGATCCTGTGTCCCGACACAGATTGTGTCCCGTTCTGTTGTGTGACACACAAGCGGATCTATGTGTGGTTCAGCGATGGTGGGAGCTGTTTACGATGTTATTTTATGTTTACAGTGAGTACAGGGTGATGAAATATGAAGATAGGCTATGAATCATGATGTAAGAGCACAGAGGTCTCCAAGGCTGAGAGGAGATGAGTCTATGGTTTTGAACACACTATAACATGCAACAAGCTGCTATACAGACTTGTTGCTGTATCATGTTACCTCAGATGTCATTATTTTGGTATCTAAATATGACAATAAAACAGAATAGAGTACAGAGGTAATAAAATACATGACCCAAAAACAGATGGGCAAGTTGACTGGGGAAAGTTGACTGGGGCAAGTTGACTGGAGCAAGTTGACTGGGGAAAGTTGACTGGGGAAAGTTGACTGGGGCAAGTTGACTGGGGCAAGTTGACTGGGGAAAGTTGACTGGGGCAAGTTGACTGGGGAAAGTTGACTGGGGAAAGTTGACTGGGGCAAGTTGTGCTGTCAAAGTTATGGGTTCAATTCCAGCGAGGACAACATCTGGTTTGTACGTTAAATAAAACCATTTTAGCTAAACAACTGCATAATAAATATAATGTAACGTGTTCACATGTAAAATAAAGCTTTACCAAAGGGAATAATTATCATTGGCTATCATGACTGACCATCAAGTGAATAATTTCATTATTGTGTGAGAATGCTGTTTTGGTGGCTTGTTTTCATGAAAGCAGATAGGGTCACTGATACAGGGTCAGATATTTTCTCATGCCTATTGTTAGTTTAGGCTTGGTTAGGCTGATCCTAGATCTGTGGTTGAAATGTTAAATGAAATGAAACTGAATGAAAGGTTATACATTAATTCCTAGGTAAAACAGAATACATGGAATGTGTACATGTATAGATCCATGCCAAGATTTGTATGCCACCGGGTAGAATTTCTGTTGATTGGTAAAAATGATACCTGTCACTTTAAATATGGGGTCATCAGGTCATGTGAGTAGAAAAGGGATAGAGTAATGGTTTTGGTGAGAGAAACGAGGAAATAGTTGAGTAATTGTGCTGTAGAAACCTGTTCATTTGGATTATATGCTTGGAGAAAGGGAATTACTTCCTATCATCACCAAGGACTGGTGAGTTTATCAGATAGTTTTTTCCTATGTTGATTGACTCTTATTGGACTATCATTTATCTTTTTGTGGAAAGAACTGAATTGAACTATGTTTGGGATCTGTGTACTTGTTGGACTAACTCACATTTGGGTTTTGTGACCTTTGAACTCTGGACTATTGAATTGACTATTAACAGAGATACTGTATATAATGATGAGATGGTCTTATCTCCGTGCTAACAATGGGAGTCGTTGTTCCCAAAGCGGGAAGGCAGAAGGTCTGCTAATCGCTTTGCTTATCGCTGTATTCCCGCATGGACAGATTTTGACGGGAATGGACCCTCTTGCTTTGCCTATTCCTCTCTGCTATTAACTATTAACCTTTTACATTGCTTTTATTGCTGGCTATAACTAATACAGAAATACAATTTAGAGTTTGGTTTTTGGTTTAAAGGGATAGTGAGAGATGTTTCTACTTACCCAGAGTCAGATGAACTTGTGGATACCATTTGTATGTCTCTGCGTCCAGTATGAAGGAAGTTAGAGGTAGTTTCGTGACCCAGCGCTAACTAGCGTTAGCACAATGACTGGAAGTCTACCGGAACAGCTAGCATAAGTAGATAAATGCCTTAATTGCCCAAATCTCACACTATCCCTTTAAGGTAATCTGACCCCTGATCTGTAATGAGACTCACCCCAGCCGAGGAGGTAGTACCAGTGGAGGTGCTGTTCCTCGGCGAACACAGCCACCACAATGAGCGTGTGCAAGTAGATCCCCTCACACAGCATCCAGAAGTAGTTACAGCCCAGCATGTACATGTGGAAGAAGTGCAACACCTTACAGCCAACCTGCAGGGGATTAGGATCACAGGGAGTCACACAGAGACAATAACAACAACAACAACAACAACAACACTAAATGCTCAACCAGCCCTGACACAAAATCGTTAGCGGGTATTATGATTTTCCGAAAGGAGGTTGTTTATCCTGTTACCCCCTACTGCTGGAGTGCATCCCTTGCTCCACATTTCTCTATGTTAATGACTGCAGCTCGTTGTATTTACTTTGCAAGAAAAATTGACTGTTAAGTAGCCTAAATTCTGTTCAATAATATCCACACATTCTTGTCAGTCAACACGCTATCATATGTCTCTTACTCCCTTCATATTTATATATCCCAAATGGCACCCTATTGCCTACATATGGGCCTTGGTCAAAAGGAGTGCACTATATAGATGGGTTAGCTGACAACATCACGAAAACGATGCGCACGCTTCAATGCAGCAGAAGTCTGTGAGTTGTTGTGATTCTAGATGGCCAGATAGCTACCAACAATGACAAGAAACTGCCATATGGGGAATCGTAAGTGACTCGTTTCAGCTAGTTTCATCTTGTTCTTGATAACGTCTTGTTTTGAGGTGTTTTGACTGATCAATGCTAATATGGCTCAAATTTGCTAACCCAACAACTGTAACGATGTATTTGAGACAACAAGTGCTCATTGTGCAAATGTATTTATGTTTTCAATAAACATTGGAAACAAAATATAGTTTACATGTTGTCAGCAATCTAAGCCAACCCGTCTGTTTTGCCCCATAGTTGCACACGCATCGGTTGTGTTGCTAAACAACCAACCTGTCTCTAGGGAATAGGGTTCCATTTGGGACGGGCCCATGCAGATTCATTGAGGCTCGTTCTCTAGTTTTCCATGTTGAGATTCCTTGTTCTCAGCTCTCTGTCTCAGAGCATGTGTGCTGATCTAATTAGAAGATACTGGCATTGGTAGTAGCTAAATGTACATCTCTTCTAGACTCTATATGCAGCATTCACAGCCTTCAGAACCTGTCAGTCACTCACAAACTCTTAACCACACAGTGGCCACTGTGTTCTTGGGGACCTTCAATGCTGCAGAAATTCTTTGCTCCAGAGCGCTCAGGACCTCAGACTGGGGTGAAGGTTCACCTTCCAACAGGACAACAACCCTAAGCACATCCAAGACAACGCAGGAGTGGCTTCAGGACAAGTCTCTGAATGTCCTTGAGTGGCCCAGCTAGAGCCCGGACTTGAACCCAATCGAATATCTCTGGAGAGACGTGAAAATAGCTGTGCAGCGACGCTCTCCATCCAACCTGACAGAGCTTGAGAGGATCTACACAGAAGAATGGGAGAACCTCCCCAAATACAGGTGTGCCAAGCTTGTAGCATCATACCCAAGAAGACTCAAGTCTGTAATCGCTGCCAAAGGTGCTTCAACAAAGTACTGAGTAAAGGGTCTGAATACTTAAGTAAATAAGTTTCTACAAACCTGTTTCTACAAACCTACTTTCACTTTGTCATTATGGGGTATTGTGTGTAGATTGATGAGGAAACATTTGTATTTAATCCATTTTAGAATGAGGCTGTAACGTAACAAAATGTGGAAAAAGTGAAGGGGTCTGAATACTTTCCGAATGCACTGTATGTCTCCTCCTCCTCTCTCTCTCTTTCCCTCCTCCTCCTCTACCCTCCTCCTCCTCTACCCTCCTCCTCCTCTACCCCCCTCCTCCCTCCTCCCCCCTCCTCCTCTACCCTCCTCCTCCTCTACCCTCCTCCTTCTCTTTCCTACCTTCTTCCACCTCCTGCTATTCCTCTCCTTCTCCTTCCTCTTCCCTCCGCCCTCCTTCCTCTTCCCTCCTCCCACCCTGCCCTTCATGACTCCTGGCCCAGATGTGCCATTTACATGTATGCTGAAATACAGTTTACTCATCACTAAGGTCTGTTGGTGTGATCAAAACACTTCATTTTTCTCACCACTTCATAACCACATTCAACTTCAACTTGAATGCCCAACTGAGGCATCCAGCCTAATGTAACGGGACAGTCTGGATGGTTCTGAATGTTTTCTGGAACAAAGTTTAAGGTACTAATGTCTGACAAAGTGTGTGTCTCATGTCTTTGGCCTAGTCCTTCGTTTGACCAGAGCACTAGGGACCCACTTCTCTCTCACTACTGGCAGACTAGGAGTCTCTACTGTGATCCGCCAGAGAGAAAGAACGCTTGTTCCTTTTTGTTCAGAGAGCGCAGAGTCCATTCTCCCAACAGAGTACCACATCCCTAAATCACACATGCAGTCAGAACACAGACTGATCCACTCTAAATTTGGCGCTCCAGAATGTCAACATGTTCCACTAAAGACATGCAGTATGTGCAACCAACAGTGATGGGATTTTAACCCCTTGAAATCAAGACCATGTTGTCTGAGGTGTGAAAGACAAACTGCAATTTGGTTCTCCCGCTTCTCAAAACAATTAGATTATAATATATTTAGGACAGATTGGGAAAGATGGTTCTGAGCCAATGCTGCTAGAACATAGCTATTCATATTGTAAGGTTGGGTTAAAGAATGATAATCCATGGACACTACGACTTCAGATATAACTCAAGGTTTAATCAGAGCAACCAAACATCTTCAGTGGACAAATATATATATATAATGAAAAATCATATGAGCAGAGAGCTGGCACCTGCTATTGCACCAGACTCTAAACTGAGGAGATATTCCAGCAACCCCTGCGCTTTATATACCAGAGCCACAGCATTTGTTATCAAATTAAATGTTTTCCAATTACGTTCCCACAATATTTATTGTGAAAGCTGTCATTCCTTCCTCCCTGTCGGTTGGATCACCAGGGTCAGCTGGTATATCTGAGGAAACAAAAACCCTTCCACTGTGAATATGGCAGATGGATTAGGCTTGAAGTCTGTTTTTTCCAGTGAGAACATGATTGTATGGGGAGAAGAGTAGAAGAGAGGCTAGAAATCAAACCCAGACGGTAGTTATTTTCTTTGACTGGATAAACTGAAGGACATCCTGAGATCCTGGGGATCCTGAGTGAGATCCTGGGGATCCTGAGTGAGATCCTGGGGATCCTGAGTGAGATCCAGGGGATCCTGAGTGGCACAGCAGTCTAAGGCACTGCATCGCAGTGCTAGAGGTGTCACTACAGACCCGGGTTCGATCCCGGGCTGTATCACAACCGGCCGTGATTGGGAGTCCCATAGGCCGGCGCACAATTGGCCAAGCGTTGTCTGGGTTAGGGGAGGATTTGGCCGCGGTAGGCCGTCATTGTAAATAAGAATTTGTTCTTAACTGACTTGCCTAGTTAAATAAAAAAATTAAGTGATGATCCAATCGAGAGAATGATAACATGACCTTACTGTATACATTGAGCCAGGAGTTTTTACTAACCATGTGACCTAACCAGGAAAAACTCATGTCTCTACTCAAAGGTCACCCAAGTGTGGCCATTTCTCTGGATCAAGAAGATCTCTGACATTTTCTCGCTTGTTTTTGAATTTTTATTTTGTATTTTTTTGGGAACAGAAGCCGGCGACTCAGTAACACTGTCTTCCTGAGTCACAATACCGTAATCAAATAATTTCCTCAAAAAGGTGGACAATAAAAAGTATCTTAAAATACAATACTTAAAGCACCAGAAAAGGGGTAATCCTAGATACAGCAACGCTACGTTCCATAGAGGCAGATGGACCCTTTTCACCTTAACAGGCCTCAGGTTTCAAAGAATTCAAGTCTGACTCAAACTCAACGAGTGGCAACTGTTCAAAAGTCTGACAGAGGACAGAAATCTGAGTGCTAAGAGAAGGTTAACCGTGGGCTGTCTGTTAATGGCACAACCCATTAAAGATATGCAAAAAAAATACTAATATCCTAACGAACCCTCTTAGAAAAAACATCTGCAATCCAGTTGAATGAAACTGAGTAAACTCATTTGAATTAAGTAAAAAGGTGCTCGAGGGCTGTGTTACGTTTTTAAGAATTAAAAAAATATATATTTATTTTGAAATTATCATGCAGTGAAACCCTGAGACTTATCTTTCCTCTTCCCCTTAAAATTGTTTTCATTTTATAGATGAAATGTGTGCGACTTACTGGATTTCTCTCCACTACATCTGTGTTGTTGACCACTGCTATGAGGTAGATGAGGGTAAGGGCGGAGTTGAGGACATACGAAACGAAGAGGTTCTTATGAAGCGTGATCCTTTGGCAACTCAGGTTCCTGAGTGAAGACAAACAAACAGCATAAATAATCATGTTAACATATGATCTGGGTCTGAATGCGGTTACCCAAGCAGACATTCATAGAGAGAACTACAATAAACGTTTACACAATTATTGTTATTTATTTTATTAGGATCCCTATTAGCTTTTGCAAAAGCAGCAGCTACTCTTCCTGGGGTCCACACAGAACATAAAACATGACATAATACAGAACAATAATAGACCAGAACAGCTCAAGGACAGAACTACAGTGGGGGAAAAAAGTATTTAGTCAGCCACCAATTGTGCAAGTTCTCCCACTTAAAAAGATGAGAGAGGCCTGTCATTTTCATCATAGGTACACGTCAACTATGACAGACAAATTGAGAGAAAGAAATTCCAGAAAATCATATTGTAGGATTTTTTATGAATTTATTTGCAAATTATAGTGGAAAATATGTATTTGGTCACCTACAAACAAGCAAGATTTCTGGCTCTCACAGACCTGTAACTTCTTCTTTAAGAGGCTCCTCTGTCCTCCACTCGTTACCTGTATTAATGGCACCTGTTTGAACTTGTTATCAGTATAAAAGACACCTGTCCACAACCTCAAACAGTCACACTCCAAACTCCACTATGGCCAAGACCAAAGAGCTGTCAAAGGACACCAGAAACAAAATTGTAGACCTGCACAAGGCTGGGAAGACTGAATCTGCAATAGGTAAGCAGCTTGGTTTGAAGAAATCAACTGTGGGAGAAATGTTTAGGAAATGGAAGACATACAAGACCACTGATAATCTCCCTCGATCTGGGGCTCCACGCAAGATCTTACCCCGTGGGGTCAAAATGATCACAAGAACGGTGAGCAAAAATCCCAGAACCACACGGGGGGACCTAGTGAATGACCTGCAGAGAGCTGGGACCAAAGTAACAAAGCCTACCATCAGTAACACACTACGCCGCCAGGGACTCAAATCCTGCAGTGCCAGACGTGTCCCCCTGCTTAAGCCAGTACATGTCCAGGCCCGTCTGAAGTTTGCTAGAGTGCATTTGGATGATCCAGAAGAGGATTGGGAGAATGTCATATGGTCAGATGAAACCAAAATAGAACTTTTTGGTAAAAACTCAACTCGTCGTGTTTGGAGGACAAAGAATGCTGAGTTGCATCCAAAGAACACCATACCTACTGTGAAGCATGGGGGTGGAAACATCATGCTTTGGGGCTGTTTTTCTGCAAAGGGACCAGGACGACTGATCCGTGTAAAGGAAAGAATGAATGGGGCCATGTATCATGAGATTTTGAGTGAAAACGTCCTTCCATCAGCAAGGGCATTGAAGATGAAACGTGGCTGGGTCTTTCAGCATGACAATGATCCCAAACACACCGCCCGGGCAACGAAGGAGTGGCTTCGTAAGAAGCATTTCAAGGTCCTGGAGTGGCCTAGCCAGTCTCCAGATCTCAACCCCATAAAAAATCTTTGGAGGGAGTTGAAAGTCTGTGTTGCCCAGCGACAGCCCCAAAACATCACTGCTCTAGAGGAGATCTGCATGGAGGAATGGGCCAAAATACCAGCAACAGTGTGTGAAAACCTTGTGAAGACTTACAGAAAACGTTTGACCTGTGTCATTGCCAACAAATGGTATGTAACAAAGTATTGAGAAACTTTTGTTATTGACCAAATACTTATTTTACACCATAATTTGCAAATAAATTCATAAAAAATCCTACAATGTGATTTTCTGGATTTTTTTTTCTCATTTTGTCTGTCATAGTTGACGTGTACCTATGATGAAAATTACAGGCCTCTCTCATCTTTTTAAGTGGGAGAACTTGCACAATTGATGGCTGACTAAATACTTTTTTTCCCCACTGTACATACATTTTCAAATTAGAGTATAGAAATACAAAAGGCTCTGTAGTGAAACAATACTGAGAAAACAGACAGCATTGAAGCCAAAAGATGAAGCTGGTTATAGTATTTTCCAGTGTGAAAATATTAATGGACGCTGTGGAGTACATACAGTGCCTTGCAAAAGTATTCATCCCCCTTGGCGTTTTTCCTATTTTGTTGCATTACAACCTGTAATTTAAATGGATTTTTATTTGGATTTCATGTAATGGACATACACAAAATAGTTCAAATTGGTGAAGTGAAAAAATGACTTGTTTCAAAAGATTCTAAAAAAATAAATAACGGAAAAGGGGTGCGTGCATATGTATTCACCCCCTTTGCTATGAAGCCCCTAAATAAGATCTGGTGCAACCAATTACCTTCAGAAGTCACATAATTAGTTAGATTGCACACAGGTGGACTTTATTTAAGTGTCACATGATCTCAGTGTATATATACAGTGAGGGGGAAAAAGTATTTGATCCCCTGCTGATTTTGTACGTTTGCCCACTGACAAAGACATGAGCAGTCTATAATTTTAATGGTAGGTTTATTTGAACAGTGAGAGACAGAATAACAACAAAAAATTCCAGAAAAACGCATGTCAAAAATGTTATAAATTGATTTGCATTTTAATGAGTTCTTGGGGTCATAGGCAGCATTCCTGAATACTTTCGCAAGCCACTGTAGGCTACATAATTTTGATAGAGTACAAAACATTAGGAACACCTTACTAATATTGAGTTGCATCCCCTTTTGCCCTCAGAACAGCCTCAATTCGTTGGGGCATGTACTCTACAATGTGTCGAAAGCGTTCGACAGGGATGCTGGCCCATGTTGACTCCAATCCTTCCCACAGTTGTCAAGTTGGCTGGATGTCCTTTGGGTGGTGGACCATTGTTGATACACACAGGAAACTGTTGAGCATGGAAAAAATCCAGCAGCAGTTCTTGACACAAACCGGTGCACCTGGCACCTACTACCATACCCTGTTCAAAGGCACTTAAATCTTTTGTCTTGCCCATTTATCCCCATGTCTCAATTGTCCCAAGGCTTACAAATCTGTCTTTTAACCAGTCTCCTCCCCTTCATCTACACTGATTTTGAAATGTATTTAACAAGTGACATCAATAAGGGAGTATAGCTTTCACCTGGTCAGCCTATGTCATGGAAACAGCATGTGTTCCTAATGTTTTATACACTCAGTGTAAATCGTTAGTATGTGAAATATAAAAAATGACTTCACAGTTTATAATTACAGATGACAGTGTCATATACAACGCTGGAGGCTAATTATTCTTGTCAGTAGCCATAATAAAACTTGTTTAATCCTTTCTGCATGTTGCAATAAAAACTCATCTGTAACATTAACATATTTCATCCTACCAAAAATGTTCTGACCTTTGATGTAGTAAACAGGACAATAAATAACATATAAACCATTGGAACCACTAACTCTGGCCCATAATGACTTCGTCTGTGAAGTGGGTTAAAATGGAGAGTCATTAGAATGAAACGTCTGAACCAAGGGTACTCATTGTAAAATATAAATCAAGATTGTCATTGTATTCAGAGCGTGCGTTAAACTGGTATAACAATGGATAACAATTCATAATTTTCTATCAAGCAACACAAAAGGGGCTGAAATAATTTGCTTCGGTTCACCCATGTTAAATACTAGCACGCATGACTTCCAACAACAAGTAGAATCACACTCTATTGAGAAAACAAACAGATTATTAACAACTGTATTTGAGGATGCTGGTACAGAAGCATATCGATAGCATAATAAATCATTTGATGAATCAGGAAAAATAAATCAGCAGTCATGAAATTATTCTCTTTTCTATCAAAGGTCAGTAAAGTAATGTTTCCAATTTTTCACCAACCATGCTTCCTAAAACAAGCAATTAATACAATTTTACTGAAGTGGGCTAAATCAGGGTCACACAGTCTTTCTTGGTAGTGTTAAACAAATCTACTTTGAAACAAAAGTATACACCTCACACACATGGTTATGGGCTTAAAAAAAAGACACCTGTACCATGTCAGATATAGAGTTGAAATGTCTTCCATTTTGAGTTTGCATCCCAAAATTACACTTTATATACATCACAGAAGACTGAAATATAACAAAACCGTTTGACATAGAAACACTGGATTTTTGGCGGGTTTGTAGAAATTGTTTTAATTATGAAAAATATTAACATTCCACCCATGAGGCCACTAGAGGGCGCTTTGGTCATTTGACTGCAGGAAAGGGCTACAGATAGGCTGAAAAGTGTTTTATTGGAGTGAAATCGAGTGAAAACACTGTGCCTAATGTATGTACACTCCAGCAACAATGTCCTGTTATCTGTCTCCAGTCATTGGCTAATGTTGCAGTCTTACTGTAAATGTGTTGTTTATAGAAGGATATCTCAGCATGGCAGCATTAGTAAGGGTTCTGGTCAGTGGTGTTAGAGAACAAGGTTACCATTAAATGGCCCAACACAAGTAAAAAGACAAAGGAAGTGTCTTAACAGAATATCTTCTAACTAGGATGAGTAGAAAATAGAACAGACAATCACTTTCTTTATCCCGAGGTGCTATATTGGTGTATGGATGTTCTCAGGCAACACCTAAACAAGCAACAACATTTAACTTCCTGGCATTTAACTTCCTGGCAGAGGCAACCAGATTTTTTTTTGCTAAAATGTCCTGGTACTTGGTAAAGTTTGATGGTCAGATGACATGAAAATAGAGGACTTTGACCACGCACACCAATGGCGGGTTTGGCCTTCAAAATAACAATGCATATGCAGAAAATACCTCATCTCTACTGTACAATATGGTGCTGCATCTTTGATGTTATGGGCTATTTTTCTTTCACTGGGCCTGGGGCCCTTTATATGGTCAACGCGACGACATCATGAACTCTATCAAGTACCAGGTCATTTTTGTCAAAAACCTGGTTGCCTCTGCCAGGAGACTGAAACGTGTCTGCAAGTGAATCTTTCAGAAAGACAATAACCCCAAGCACATATCAAATTCCACAAAGAAATGGTTAATTGACCACAAAATCAACATTTTGCAATGGCCATCTCAGTCTCCGGACTTGAACCCCATTTGAAAACCTGTGGTTTGAATTGAAGAGGGCAGTCCATAAGCACAGACGAAGGATATCAAGGATCTGGAAAGATTCTGTATGGAGGAATGGTCTAAGATCCCTCCCGATGTGTTCTCCAATCTCATAAAACATTTTAGAAAAAGGCTCAGTGTCGTTACCCTCGCAAGGGAAGGGTGCTGGAGTATTGAAAACAGGAGGGTGCTGGAGTATTGAAAACATGGGATCCAATCATTTTGACCCCTATCTTTTTTTAGATTTTTTTTATTTGTATTATTTGTTAAACAAAATAATCTTTCTCTGAGCAAAAAAAATATTAGTATAAAATATATATATATTTGTATTTATTGAAATTAGCATACAATATAGCTCACTATTATTTATTTTTATACAGTATTTTTTACTCATCTTTATCAAGGGATCCAATTAATTCGGACACCACTTTGACACTTTTTCAGATAGGCCCAGTCAAAACACACAACCATTTTATGACAACTGCATCATGTAGGACAAGCTCAGACTCAGATAACAAAGTGATGCAGTATTTTTTAAGCTAACCCAACTGTATTTTTCCACGGCTAGCCAGAGTATTTTTATTGGCGAGTCCTGGCAGTGCTGATGTGGAGGCCATAAATAAGAAGACAGTGCAGCTGTACCGCATCAAATACCACTGTAAACTGCACATCTGGAAAGTCTAATACAACATTAAGACTTTGACGTTTAAAGAGATCAGCCTATAAATACAGTGCCATGCTTGTAAAAATTATGCTCCCCTTAAAATCAATGCTTTGCTTGCTATCTTTAACTTCATGGAGATAATAATTAGCTGATCGCGTTGGTCTTCCATTAAAGCTTTACAATGCCAAGAAAGGATGTATTCTATTCTCTACTTGTCAAGACACAGATACAGAGTAGTTTGAGCGTTTTAACTTTTTGCTACTAAGATGCACCTGCACTCTGTTTTACAGGGTTGGTGTCATTTCAGAATTTAGCCTAATTCAATTCAACCCATGAATTGAAATTTGAATTTGAATTGGCCACCCCCCACAGGAAGCATAATTTCTATTTAATTAAAGGAAGTAGAATCTAATTTAAACCAATTCAAAGAAATTCAACTGAGACATGAAACATCTTTTGTCTCCTTCCTTTGACAAATATTTTGCTAAAAGCATCTGCCACCTCTTACTAAAGAATACAGATACCATTTCAATTATTATTTTAATTATAACTAAAAAATGTCAAACAGTATTTTCTTTGTAATTTTGTAATGAGATGTTATGTTGATACTTTGCATTATGGAGTGAAAGTGGATTATGAATTGTTAACCTACAAAATGATCTTAGAATATTTCCAGACCACTGTAATTATTTAACTATTTTTGAGTTTTAGAAATGAAATGTGTCCAGAACATGTTAAACATAGAGTTGGTAACCATACATGATGTCAAAATAAACATGTGCATTTGAATTTCAATGAATTTTAATTCAAATTCAATTCAAATTCTGCTTTCTCTGGGGGGTGGCCAATTCAATGAAGTAAAAAGACAAAGGAAGTGTCTTAACAGAATATCTTCTAACTAGGATGAGTAGAAAATAGAACAGACAATCACTTTCTTTATCCCGAGGTGCTATATTGGTGTATGGATGTTTTCAGGCAACACCTAAACAAGCAACAACATTTAACTTCCTGGCATTTAACTTCCTGGCAGAGGCAACCAGATTTTTTTGCTAAAATGTCCTGGTACTTGGTCAAGTTTGATGGTCAGATGACATGAAAATAGAGGTCTTTGACCACGCACACCAATGGCGGGTTTGGTCTTCAAAAGAACAATGTATATGCAGAAAATACCTCATCCCTACTGTACAATATGGTGGTGCATCTTTGATGTTATGGGCTATTAAGACCTCTATCATCACGGAATTAAAGACCAATTCACAAAAGTACTTGTTACATTTCGAATGCTCAGGTAGGACAGCAATATGGTCCAATTCACACACCTATCAATATAACGTGTTGTCATCACTACTGCCTCTGATCTGATGGACTCACTAAACACATACTGTGTTTGTAAATGATATGAGTGTTGGAGTGTGCCCCTAGCTGTCGTATGTATGTATATATGCGTTTTAGAACATTGTGCCATCTGGTTTGCTTAATATAAGGAATTTGATGTATAACTTTTACTGAAATATGACAATTGAGTCCTTTTCCACCACTGGACTTAAAAGCAGACACTTTTACTCGAGTAGTATTTTACTGTGTGACTTTTACTTAAATCATTTTCTATTAAGGTATCTTTACTTTTACTCAAGTATGACAATTTTAAGTACTTTCCACCACTGACTGAGCCAAATAGCAACTTTTCCAAGTCAGTAGTAGCCAATGTAATGCAGAAATGTTGTTTTGGTTCCTGCAGTTATATCCCCCATAAGGTTTCTTCAAGGATAATGGCCTGAATTTTTTTAAAGCATGTCAAATAAATGTGACAGTCATCCTGTAGGATCATTTGCGACTGAGAAAGATGGGGTTATAGGGACATATTCATACTTATCAAACTTTCCTTCAAAATCTGCTTTGACTAATTTGATGGTCATAGAGCATTTGTTATTTTTTTGGAGATAGAGAATATAAAGTTTTTGACATACTCTTAACTTCTCAAACTTTTCTTTGCAATCTGTTTTTGAATAACTTATTTTTTTAATGACTAATCAGCATTTTACATTTGGTCCTCTGTAGCTCAGCTGGTAGAGCACGGCGCTTGTAACGCCAAGGTAGTGGGTTCGATCCCCGGGACCACCCATACACAAAAATTTATGCACGCATGACTGTAAGTCGCTTTGGATAAAAGCGTCTGCTAAGTGGCATATTATATCTTGGTAGAGTCAATTGCTTGCACATACGTATTGCTCTGAGTGTCATGAACCCTGCGTCCTGAGTCTGTTCCTGCCTGTGTTGCCGTTTTTCTGCTCTGAATCTCCTGTTTCCCGAAGGTGCCTGAACGCACCCTGTCGGGTTGCCGGGCGACGTTGCTAGGCGGGTGATCTCTCGATTACCCGCACCTGCTTCTCATCAGCTTCGGCACACCTGGTCCTGATCATCACCCCTTCATAAGCTCTGACCTGACATCCATTCCCTGCCGGATCGTTAGCCATAAACAGTATGTTCTGCCAGCGTATCAGCCTCTGAGTACTAGCGTTAGTTTTGTTGTTTTTTGCACCTTGTTGACCTGCCTTGTACTTGCCTCCGTTTTTTCTGTCTACAGTCATTCTCCCGGAACCTTCACCCAACCCCTGCCGTGCCATCAGTTCATCTGCCACTTCACCACCACCTACTCATCTCCGCCACCCGCTCCGTCTCCTGGACTATTCTGCATCTTTTTATCTGTAAATAAACACTCACATTCGTTCAACTCACCTTGTCCTGGTCTGCTTCTGGGTTCGGTCTTAGAGAACCGTGACACTGAGGTGATTTCTGAACTTTTCAGTCATCATAACTCTCTCATTAGCTTTGATTTAACCACATTTACTGACCCCTACTCCATTGAAATTCACCTGCAGTTTTCCTTAATATGCAGTTCCTCCTTAAGTGCATACTTTCAACCTATATTTAGTAAGAGAAATCAGTTGGGATTACCATTAAGCTTGCCCTGCACTTAAATAAACACACAACCAACTCATCCTTTAAACTGTCCTGAATTCATGGTTCTTTGGTCATGAACTCTTAAATGTACAGGAAATTAATCTGCTTTTAAAGTAGTTACACAGAAATAAGACAGCATGAAATGAAAAGGACATGAGTATTGGAATGAGTAAAACATTCAGTAACACTTACTGCTCCTCCTAAATGTGAGTTTCACTAGGGCAGTGTGGAGGTCAAGGTCCATAATCCAATGCAGCTAACAAACCAAGCTTTTTTGCTGACGTTCAGCTTCTAAAAATGTTAAAACTTGAAATATTGTATGATAATCATAATATCAAATATTCTAAGGCAGAACACTCATTATAAATGACAATAATTGAATTGTTATAAAAGAGTCACTCTGAAATGTTAGTTATTTTTACATTTTCCATCACTACTGAAAAAATATTTGATCTATCCATTTACAATATATTAGGAAATCCCGACAAGGGGAAAAAAAACGATATTATCCAATCAAAATGTCTTCCCTTCAAATGCTACCCAACACAAATCACAGACAATGACAAATTGGAAACCAGAGTGTTGTGTGGAAAATGCATTTAGGCTTAATGTGAAGATTACATTTTCACAGGTCTGCACTGCCAATGTTATCTCAGAGGAAACACACAGCCAAGGATAAATATATTATGCCATCTGAACTGTATCAACCACAGTCATCACCGCCATTGTTATTATCATGGTTTTCATCATATTTATCACCACTATCATCATCCTAATTCTCCTCAGGATTAGGTGCGTCATCATCATCATCACCATCACGTCATCTTCATCATGTTTTCAAGTGGGGGGGAGGGGAAGTGTTAAGAGTCCCAAGACAGACTACTCTCTCGAATCAAACCAGTAGTTTGCTTCTGTTGCTTGCTTTCTTTATGAAACAGTCTATATTTACCTGAAGTAGAAGAATATAGCCAGAGAGATCAGGAGGGAGGCTATGGATAAGGCATGACCCACAATCGCCATGTAGTACAGGATATAGGCCATCTGGGAAACACAGATACACCTTTTAGATGAAAACAAATAAGACCATACTGCATCAAGAACATTCATGAACCGTTAACTTCCATTCTCTACCTTGATGTAAACAAAATATGAAAGAGGTGAGACTAGGACATGGCCTTAATGTCTGCAGCACAGATGGTTTTAATCCGTCCTCTAATCAAGGTGTGACTGAGCCACGCTTGAATAATGGATAGTCATAGCATTCTTTGTGTCCTCACAAAGCAATTTTTTAAGAAACCGGCGTTTTGGCAAAGATCACTTTTCTTTTCTTTCCATCGCGTTACTGTTGCTTTTACAGTACAGAGGAACACATGTATCTGTCTGTGTCCAATGGCTAGGGTCAGAAACCTGTTCCCTCTATGACCTCCTCCATAAATCATGATTGTGAAATGTAATCGAGTGTAAGCTTAGGTACATCTTACTGTACCATATTTACCATATCTAGCTCAATTTGACCAATTGTTCCTCCCTTGGTCTCCTCTGTATTGAAAATAACTGTATTATCCCCTTGAGAAAATGTCCCTTATTGTGATTGTAAAATGGGATCAAGTGTATGCTATAAGTAGCACATGTATGGGATTGATGGATCACTCGGTGACAACCCTTACCTTCAGCTTGCCTGTAGTGTGGAAGTTACATAGCGTGTAGTTGGACCACGTCCTATTGGAATCTGGGTGGCGGAACCACTGTCCTGATTCGCCACAGGTCTTTGTAGCTTTTTCTGATGAAACAATCAAGTAGGATTCATTATAAACACTTTGAATTGTTTTAACACTTAGCCACTTAAACAGAAACACTTAAACTGTACATGTCCATAAGCTTTGCAACCATTTGACACCATGAATAATGAATTAAATGCTATGAATATTTCAAATTCAAGCCATGTTCCACAGCGACGCATTTATCACGAGCAGTTAACAAGTCAGCATTGGAGAATCAGACCGACCAGGACATTGACTTTATTCATTCTTGCTTGCAGTTTAACAAACACCTCCTATAGCCAGACCTTACCTGTGGAGTCGAAGTCACGGAAATAGTTTGGGCAGTTCTGCCAGGTGACTGTCCCAGCAGGTGTATCATCCCAGCACAGCCAGCCATCCCAGGTCCGGTTACAGTACAGCCCTGTGCCGCCAACAACACACAACCAGACACAACACACTAATGAAGACTCACTGTAAATACACTACGTCGCTGGGTGAAAACAACTGTACATTAACCATTTGGCCACACACGCCTGTCGTCGTCTGTCTACTAGCATAGTATGTTTATCAGAATTCTGTAATTGTTTGTCTCTGTGACTTGTGATCGTACCTGTCTTATGGGTTCTTCTGATCGTGTGCTGTAACCTTGAAGTGACTGTGGAAGTATTCTATTATATTCCATTTCTATTTAAGCAATAAGGCCCGAGGAGGTGTGGTATATGGCCAATATACCATGGCTTAGGGCTGTTCTTATGCACGATGCAACACAGAGTGCCTGGACACAGCCCTTAGCCATGGTATATTGGCCATATACAGTGGATTCGGAAAGTATTCAGACCCCTCAACTTTTTCCACATTTTGTTACGTTACAGCCTTATTCTAAAATTGATTAAATAGTTTTTTTTCCTTCATCAATCTACACACAATACCCCATAATGTCAAAGCAAAAACAGGTTTATAGACATTTTTGCAAATGTATTACAAATAAAACTATCACATTTACATAAGTATTCAGACTCTTTACTCAGTATTTTGTTGAAGCACCTTTGGCAGCGATTACAGCCTTGAGTCTTCTTGGGTATGACGCTACAAGCTTGGCACACCTGTATTTGGGGAGTTTCTCCCATTCTTCTGTGTAGATCCTCTCAAGCTCTGTCAGGTTGGATGGGGAGCGTCGCTGCACAGCTATTTTCAGGTCTCTCCAGAGATGTTCGATCGGGTTCAAGTACAGGCTCTGGCCACTCAAGGACATTCAGAGACTTGTCCCGAAGCCACTCCTGCGTTCTCTTGGCTGTGTGCTTAGGATCGTTGTCCTGTTGGAAGGTGAACCTTCATCCCAGAGGTCCTGAGTGCTCTGGAGCAGGTTTTCATCAAGGATCTCTTTGTACTTTGCTCCGTTCATCTTTCCCTCGATCCTGACTAGTCTCCCAGTCCATGCTGCTGAAAAACATCCACATAGCATGATGCTGCCACCACCATGCTTCACCATAGGGATAGTGCCTGGTTTCCTGCAGACGTGACGCTTGGCATTCAGGCCAAAGAGTTCAATCTTGGTTTCATCAGACCAGAGAATCTTGTTTTTCATGGTCTGAGAGTCCTTTAGGTGCCTTTTGCCAAACTCCAATTGGGTTCCGTCTGGCCACTCTACCATAAAGGCCTGATTGGTGGAGTGCTGCAGAGATGGTTGTTCTTCTGGAAGGTTCTCCCATCTCCACAGAGGAACTCTGGAGCTCTGTCAGAGTGACCATCAGGTTCTTGGTCACCTCCCTGACCAAGGCCCTTCTCCCCTGATTGCTCAGTTTGGCTGGGCGGCCAGCTCTAGAAGAGTCTTGATGGAGGCCACTGTGTTCTTGGGGACCTTCAATGCTGCAGAAATGTTTTAGTACCCTTCCCCAGATCTGTGCCTCGACACAATCCTGTCTCGGAGCGCTACGGACAATTCCTTCGACCTCATGGCTTTTGCTCTGACATGCACTGTCAACTGTGGGACCTTATATAGACAGGTGTTTGCCTTTCCAAATCGTGTCCAATCAATTTAATTTACCACAGGTGGACTCCAATGAAGTTGTAGAAACATCTCAAGGATGATTTTTTAAAGTCATTTTAGCCATGATCAATGGAAGCAGGATGCACCTGAGCTCAATTTCGAGTCTCATAGAAAAGGGTCTGAATACTTACATAAATAAGATATTTCTGTTTTTCATTTTTAATAAATTTACAATAAATTCTTAACCTGTTTTTCGCTTTGTCATTATGGGCTATTGTGTGTAGATTGATGAGAATGTTTATTTATTTAATCCATTTTAGAATAAGGCTGTAACATAACAATGTGGAAAGAGTCAAGGGATAATAATACTTTCCGAATGCACTGTGTCACAAACCCCAGAGGAGCCTTATTGCTATTATAAACTGGTTACCAACGTAATTAGAGCAGTAAAACTAAATGTTTTGTCATACCCGTGGTATACGGTCTGATATACCATGGCTTTCAGCCAATCAGCATTCAGGGCTCAAACCACCAAATGTATAATCTGAAATAATCCCACACACTGAGTATTAAAGTAGTGCACATCATCACTACCTGATTTGTTATAAGGCTGGTCTCTGTTCATCTTCTCAAAGCATTTGTATTGACCGTCGATGATCTTCTTCCTCTCCTCCTCCTCCTGACTGACCCTGGGGCTGACTGGAGTCTCCACAGTGGGCTCCACAGACCCAGGCTCTAGCAGACCATGGGGAGTCACCTTCAGGCTGACTGGAGTCTCCACAGTGGGCTCCACAGACCCAGGCTCTAGCAGACCATGGGGAGTCACCTTCAGGCTGACTGGAGTCTCCACAGTGGGCTCCACATACCCAGGCTCTAGCAGACCATGGGGAGTCACCTTCAGGCTGACTGGAGTCTCCACAGTGGGCTCCACAGACCCAGGCTCTAGCAGACCATGGGGAGTCACCTTCAGGCTGACTGGAGTCTCCACAGTGGGCTCCACAGACCCAGGCTCTAGCAGACCATGGGGAGTCACCTTCAGGCTGACTGGAGTCTCCACAGTGGGCTCCACAGACCCAGGCTCTAGCAGACCATGGGGAGTCATCTTCAGGCTGACTGGGGTCTCCAGAGTGGGCTCCACAGACCCTGGCTCTAACAGACCATGGAGAGTCACCTTCTGGGGAAGAACAACATGTTACGGGACAGACCCCATAAAAAAACACACACAGATAGAAATCATCACGCTCTATTTGTCAACAGGGAACAGTATCAGTGACTATATAAACACAGATAGATAAATAATAGAAGAAAAGTAAAGTTAAAAGCAATCAGAAAACACTACAGACAGACAACATACAGAATAGGTAGGCAGGCCCAGAGTTGTTCCTGATCCATAGACTAGACAAGGAAAAACTCCTGGCTCTAATTATGGCGTTAAACTATCAAATGAATAATAACCAGGAAACACAACAGACAACACAAACAGAATAAGAACTAAGAACAGTCCTGCCTGCACACCCAGGTTATGTTCCAAATGGCAACCTATTCACTAAATAGTGCTCTACTTTGGACCAGGTTCCATAGGGCTCTGGTCCAAAATAGTGCACTTTATAGGGAATAGGGTGCCATTTGGAACGCATTCCCAGTTCCAGACAGACCCGTACTATTTTGTCCATTTAATCAACTGAGAACGAATCAATCTCCAATTACCTTTAATTTGTCCTTGGAGAATGTCAGACATTTGGACCAGGTCCTATTAATGGAGGGACTTTGGACCCAATTACCAGATTCATCACAATATTTGGACACTTTTCCTGCAAAAACAAATGTAATGGTAATTGTTAGCGACGTAATTTAAGCTATGAGTAATGGCGACTTGGCAGCTGCTGAATCAATCAGTGTGATAGGGGCTAGACATGAAGCTGCTGCTATAGCTACACTGACTGGACTGTGATCTCAACTGCCGAGTCAATAGTTAGGCTTATACTGTTATCTAATTTTGCTGTCAGATACCATTGTTTATTTTTTTATATATTTTTTTTATTCACCAAAGGAGTTTTCAAAATGGGAAGCATATTATAGTTTTTGGTCATATTTAGTTGACATATCATTATTTAAACTAATACAGTACCAAGTTTTATATGTTGTCATTTCAATAACATATATGCTATCATATTGTAGTATCCTATCAAATGTATGGTTTACCAAAACAGTGGCGGGGTGTCGGCTTTGCTGTTGTTTACACTGCAGATTGGCCCTTTAAGTGTTACTCTGTTTGCCCTCATTACTAAATTGAGCATCACTGCATTCCTTAACAATGAGAGCCAGCTCCTTGTCATTCCATAACACTAAGAGCCAGCTCCTTGTCATTCCATAACACTGACAGCCAGCTCCTTGCCATTCAATAAATTCACCACCAAAGCTAGAAACACTTCAGATGTAAGTTATGGGCATCACGTCTTTGTTATATCAGACTTGGAGAAACTCTTCCCTGCTGTAATCCCTAAAGCGTGAGTTGAATCTCCTGTTGGATAATGTCTGAGATCACCATGTTCCCTCTCTGGGAGTACGCTAACCCAACAAACTGTCCTCCCCCAGCAGCTAGTCAACAGTTACATAAAACCCAGCCAAGCTTTCACAGACAACTGGCTTCAACCGAACTGAAGAAGGATGACCTCATTAGGAAGCTTGCTGCATCACCAGTTGTAATAATCTAATTGCAGTTGTAAAGTGTCACTGGTCAGATCAGGGCCCATTTGCAAAAAGCATCTCAGAGTAGGAGTACTGATCTAGGATCAGTTTTGCCTTTTCGATCACATTGATTAAAATTACATGCACAGGGAGGTCCTGATCCTAAATTGATATGTTTGATACATATGGCCCCTGGGATGCAGATATATGACCATGTCTGATCCAAGATCAAAACTCAGGTGAACCCAGGTGCAGAAATCAAGTCTCTAGTCACCCCTATCGTCTCTATAATCTAGTCTCTAGTCACCCCTATCGTCTCTATAATCTAGCCTCTAGTCACCCCTATCGTCTCTATAATCTAGTCTCTAGTCACCCCTATCGTCTCTATAATCTCTAGTCACCCCTATAATCTCTAGTCAACCCTATCATCTCTATAATCTCTAGTCACCCCTATCATTTCTATAATCTCTAGTCACCCCTATCATCTCTAGTCTCTAGTCACCCCTATCATCTCTAGTCTCTAGTCACCCCTATCATCTCTAAAATCTCTAGTCACCCCTATCATCTCTATAATCTAGTCTCTAGTCACCCCTAGCATCTCTATAATCTAGTCTCTAGTCACCCCTAGCATCTCTATAATCTCTAGTCACCCCTATCATCTCTATAATGTAGTCTCTAGTCACCCCTATTATCTCTATCATCTCTAGTCACTCCTATCATCTCTATAGTCAAGCCTCTAGTCACCCCTATCATCTCTATAATCTCTAGTCACCCCTATCATCTCTAGCCTCTAGTCACCCCTATCATCTCTATAATCTAGTTTCTAGTCAACCCTATCATCTCTAAAATCTCTAGTCACCCCTATCATCTCTATAATCTAGTCTCTAGTCACCCCTATCATCTCTATAATCTAGTCTCTAGTCACCCATATCATCTCTATAATCTAGCCTCTAGTCACCCCTATCATCTCTATAATCTAGTCTCTAGTCACCCCTATTATCTCTATCATGTCTAGTCACTCCTATCATCTCTATAGTCAAGCCTCTAGTCACCCCTATCATCTCTATAATCTAGTCTCTAGTCACCCCTATCATCTCTATAATCTATATTCACCCCTATCATCTCTATAATATCTAGTCACTCCTATCATCTCTATAGTCAAGCCTCTAGTCACCCCTATCATCTCTATAATCTATATTCACCCATATCATCTCTATAATCTCTATTCACCCCTACCATCTCTATAATCAAGCCTCTAGTCACCCCTATCATCTCTATAATCTCTATTCACCCCTATCATCTCTATAATCTCTATTCACCCCTATCATCTCTATAATCTCTAGTCACCGCTATCATCTCTATAATCTAGTCTCTAGTCACCCATATCATCTCTATAATCTAGTCTCTAGTCACCACTATTATCTCTATCATCTCTAGTCACTCCTATCATCTCTATAGTCAAGCCTCTAGTCACCCCTATCATCTCTATAATCAAGCCTCTAGTCACCCCTATCATCTCTATAATCTAGTCTCTAGTCACCCCTATCATCTCTATGATATCTAGTCACTCCTATCATCTCTATAGTCAAGCCTCTAGTCACCCCTATCATCTCTATAATCTATATTCACCCCTATCATCTCTATAATCTCTATTCACCCCTATCATCTCTATAATCAAGCCTCTAGTCACCCCTATCATCTCTATAATCTCTATTCACACCTATCATCTCTATAATCTCTATTCACCCCTATCATCTCTATAATCTCTAGTCACCGCTATCATCTCTATAATCTAGTCTCTAGTCACCTCTATAATCTCTAGTCACTCCTATCAACTCTATAGTCAAGCCTCTAGTCATCCCTATCATCTCAATAATATAGTCACCCCTATCATCCCTATAATCTAGTCTCTAGTCACCCCTATAATCTCTATAATCTAGTCTCTAGTCACCCCTATCATCTCTATAATCTCTAGTCACCGCTATCATCTCTATAATCTAGTCTCTAGTTACCCCTATCATCTCTATAATCTCTAGTCACTCCTATCATCTCTATAATCTAGTCACCCCTATCATCTCTATATTCTCTAGTCACTCCTATCATCTCTATAGTCAAGCCTCTAGTCAGCCCTATCATCTCTATAATCTCTATTCACCCCTATCATCTCTATAATCTCTATTCACCCCTATCATCTCTATAATCTCTAGTCACCCCTATCATCTCTATAATCTCTAGTCACCCCTATCATCTCTATAATCTCTAGTCACCCTATCATCTCTATAATCTCTAGTCACTCCTATCATCTCTATAGTCAAGCCTCTAGTCACCCCTATCATCTCTATAATCTCTAGTCACCCCTATCATATCTGTAATCTCTAGTCACCCATATCATCTCTATAATCTATAGTCACCCCTATCATCTCTATAATCTAGCCTTTAGTCACCCCTATCATCTCTATAATCTAGCCTCTAGTCACCCCTATCATCTCTATAATCTCTAGTCACTCCTATCATCTCTATAGTCAAGCCTCTAGTCACCCCTATCTTCTTTATAATCTAGTCACCCCTATCATCTCTATAATCTAGTCTCTAGTCACCCCTATCATCTCTATAATCTCTAGTCACTCCTATCATCTCTATAGTCAAGCCTCTAGTCACCCCTATCATCTCTATAATCTCTATTCACCCCTATCATCTCTATAATATCTAGTCACCCCTATCATCTCTATAATCTCTAGTCACCCCTATAATCTCTATAATCTCTATTCACCCCTATCATCTCTATAATCTCTATTCACCCATATCATCTCTATAATATCTATTCACCCCTATCATCTCTATAATATCTAGTCACCCCTATCATCTCTATAATCTCTAGTCACCCCTATCATCTCTATAATCTCTAGTCACCCCTATCATCTCTATAATCTAGCCTCTAGTCACCCCTTTCATCTCTATAATATCTAGTCACCCCTATCATCTCTATAATCTCTAGTCACCCCTATCATCTCTATAATCTCTAGTCACTCCTATCATCTCTATAGTCAAGCCTCTAGTCACCCCTATCATCTCTATAATCTAGTCACCCCATCATCTCTATAATCTCTAGTCACCCCTATCATCTCTATAATCTAGCCTCTAGTCAACCTATCATCTCTATAATCCAGTCACCCTTTGAAGCAGAAACCGAGGCAGCGGATCGGACAGTCAGGAGACAGACAGGATGTTCTGGTGCACACCTCTCTTAGAGGCTTTTATTAACAGGTGCAGGATGAATCGGCCAATAAACTTTGTACAGAAGATAACAAACAGGACGTTGATAAAGACTTGAATAAATCAAAAATGTTCTTTAGTATAAACTATTCCGGCAACAGCTCTTTGCCTATAACCAAACACAGGTATAACTCTACTCTAGCCAACCTGTTACCTGCCCAGCCTTCTTTCCCCCAGGCAAAGGCCAACTGAGCACCTAAGAACTCGTCCAGGAACTCCCTTCCGCTAGGAATGTTCCATCATGATAACCCCAAAACACATTTCTACCATAAATGCGTAATTTCCCATGGACATTGTCACGGTTTCGGCCGAGGCTGCTCCTTCTCCTTGTTCGGGCAGGCTTCGGCGGTCGTCGTCTCCGGAGTACTAGCTGCCACCGTTCGTTGTTTCTGTGTTTGTTTGGTTTGGTCTGTTTTGGTACACCTGTTTCTCATTTTGTCTTGATTATGTGTCCTTTAAGTTCTCGTTGTTTCTGTCTTGTGGTTGTGTGTAGTTGTTCCTTGTCAGCTGGTGCTTCCAGTCAGTTAGTGCTCTATTTTGTATTAGATAGAGAGTCCGCACTTGTTGTGCGTGTTTGCTGTGTTTTGCATTTACACGCTGTGTGCCTTATTTTTCTTGTGCCTCCGGCTCTGTTTGTAGCCGTTCTTTTGTGGACTTTACTAAAGTATTTTGGACTAGCATCTGTGTCCTGCATCTGATTCCTACACCACACCTACGCCCACTCTGACAGAACTACACACCACCCATGGAATCAGCAGGAGCAGCAGCAGCGACCGAGTCTTGGGAGGAGCGCGTCCACGGACAGGACGAGCGGATAGCCCAAATCACCAACGCTCTGCAGGGAGTAATGAATACCCTGCATCGCCTGGAGACCAGTTGGGTACCCACGCCTCCTCCCACATTACCACCAGCACCGGTCAGTCCCTTTGTCCACGCTCCGGAACCCAGTGGGATTCGGCTCTCACTCCCGAGGGCGTATGATGGTACCGCTGCCGGGTGTCAAGGTTTCCTCCTACAAGTTGAACTCTACCTCGCCACCGTACACCCGGTGCCCTCGGGACACGAGAGCGTTTCCACCCTCATCTCCTGTCTCACCGGCAAGGCGTTGGAGTGGGCCAACGCCGAATGGAGGAGAATAGACCCCGCGACGATCACCTATGCGGAGTTCTCCCGTCGCTTCAGGGCTGTATTCGACCATCCACCTGAGGGGAAGGCGGCGGGAGAACGTCTATTCTACCTCCGACAGGGGAAGAGGAGCGCCCAGGAGTTTGCACTGGAGTTTCGGACTCTAGCAGCAGACGCAGGGTGGAATGAGCGGGCCCTCATAGACCACTTCCGCTGCAGCCTACGGGAGGACGTCCGTCGTGAGTTGGCCTGCAGGGACACCACCCTTACGTTTGACCAGTTGGTGGACATGGCCATTCGCCTAGACACCCTGCTGGCTACCCGCTGACGTCCTGAGTGGGGGTCGTCCATTCCACCCTCCAGCACCTCCGAGCCTAGTCCTATGGAGCTCGGGGGTGCTGGCGCTAGAGAGGAGAGGAGAAGGAGCCCGAAAGGGACCACCCTGTACCAACTGTGGCCGTGGAGGACACACTGCGGCTAGGTGCTGGGGGTCTCCTAGGGGACGAGACGGCAGGCCCCGCACTGGGGAGTCCTTCCAGGTGAGTAGGCGCCCCACTTACCCAGAGCTCTCTGTTGTGCACCTAACCATACCTGTTTGTTTCCCACAGGTTGCACCTCGTTCCCAGCATAAGGCGCTAGTAGATTCAGGCGCAGCCGGGAGTTTTATAGATCGGAGATTTTGTGTAGAGTTAGGGATTCCCCTCCTTCCTGTCAACAATCCTTTTCCGGTACATGCTCTAGATAGCCGTCCGTTGGGATCGGGGTTGATTAGGGAGGTCACAGCTCCACTTAGGATGGGGACGCAGGAGGGTCATGAAGAGACTATTCAGCTATATCTTATTGACTCTCCTGCGTATCCGGTGGTGCTGGGGCTTCCCTGGTTGATTACCCATAATCCCTCTATTTCGTGGCAACAGAGGGCTCTTAAGGAGTGGTCTGCCCAGTGTGTAGGGCGATGTCTGGGCGTTTCCGTAGGGGCGACCTCGGTGGAGAGTCCAAACCAAGTGCCCGCATTGCACATTCCCCCGAGTATGAGGATTTAGCACTTGTGTTTAGTAAGGCGAAGGCGACGCAATTGCCACCACATAGACAGGGGGATTGTGCGATAGACCTCCAGGTAGGAGCTGCGCTTCCGTGGAGCCATGTGTATCCTTTGTCTCAAGAGGAGAAGAGAGCTATGGAGACTTACATAGCCGAGTCTCTGAGACAGGGATACATACGGCCCTCCACTTCCCCTGCGTCCTCGAGTTTATTTTTTGTGAAGAAAAAGGATGGAGGTTTGTGCCCGTGTATTGATTACCGCAGTCTCAATCAGATTACTGTGAAATACAGTTATCCACTCCCTCTGATTGCGAATATGACGGAGTCTTTACACGGGGCGCGGTTCTTCACAAAATTGGACCTCAGGAGCGCATACAACTTGGTGCGTATTAGGGAGGGAGACGAATGGAAGACAGCATTTAGTACCACCTCGGGTCATTACGAGTATCTCGTCATGCCATACGGGTTAATGAATGCTCCTTCAGTCTTCCAATCCTTCCGTAGATGAGATCTTCCGGGATATGCAGGGCAAGGAGTGGTCGTGTACATTGACGACATTCTGGTGTATTCTTCTACCCGGGCCGAGCATGTAGCCCTGGTGCGCCGAGTGTTGAGGAGATTGTTGGAGCATGACCTATATGTCAAGGCAGAGAAATGTCTGTTTTTCCAGGAGTCAGTCTCCTTTTTGGGTTATCAGTTGTCTGCGTCAGGGGTGAAGATGGAGGTTGACCGTGTGCCGGCCGTGCGTAATTGGCAAACTCCAACCACTGTTAAAGAGGTGCAGCGGTTCTTGGGCTTGCGAATTACTACAGGAGGTTTATCCGGGGGTTTTGGACAGGTGGCAGCTCCCATAACGTCCCTTCTAAAGGGAGGTCCGGTGCGCTTGCAGTGGTCTGCTGAGGCTGATAGGGCTTTTGGGAGACTGAAGGACCTGTTTACCTCAGCGCGGTGCTGGCGCATCCAGATCCCGCGCTACCATTCCAGGTCGAGGTAGACGCGTCTGAAGCCGGGTATAGGGGCCGTGCTCTCGCAACGGTCTGGCACGCCACCGAAACTCCGTCCCTGTGCTTTTATTCTAAAAGCTCAGTCCGGCGGAGCGAAATTATGACGTGGGGGACAGGGAGCTGCTAGCCGTGGTACAGGCCCTAAAGGTGTGGAGGCATTGGCTTGAGGGGGCTCAACACCCTTTCCTCATTTTGACTGACCACCGAAACCTGGAGTACATCCGGGCAGCTAGGAGACTGAACCTCGCCAGGCTAGGTGGAACATGTTTCTGGCCCGGTTCGTTTTTAAGATCACGTACATCCCTGGGTCCCAGAACGGTAAGGCAGATGCCCTGTCCCGCGGTATGACACGGAGGAGAGGTCCGTTGAGCCCACGCCCATACTACCGCCGTCTTGCCTGGTGGCACCGGTGGTGTGGGAGGTCGATTCCGAAATCGAGCGGGCGTTGCGTGCACGATCCTAGCCTTCCACAGTGTCCTGTGGGTCGGACGTACGTTCCGGCTCGAGGTTCGGGATCGACTTATATATTGGGCTCACACGTCACCCTCCTCTGGACATCCAGGTATTGGCCGGACAGTGCACTGCCTTAGCACTAAATACTGGTGGCCAACGTTAGCCAGGGATGTGAGGGTTTATGTTTCCTCCTGCTCGGTGTGTGCCAAGTGTAAGGCACCCAGACACCTGCCCCGGGGTAAGCTACAACCCCTGCCCGTTCCACAACGACCCTGGTCTCACCTCTCGGTGGATTTTGTTACTGACCTTCCCCCCTCCCAGGGGAATACCACCATCCTGGTCGTTGTGGATCGGTTCTCGAAGGCCTGTCATCTCCTTCCCATGCCGGGTCTCCCTACTGCCCTACAGACCGCTGAGGCACTATTCATTCACGTCTTCTGGCATTACGGGGTACCCGAGGATATAGTGTCTGATCGAGGCCCCCAGTTTACCTCTCGAGTCTGGAGAGCGTTCATGGAGCGCTTGGGAGTCTCGGTGAGCCTTACCTCGGGGTACCACCCGGAGAGCAATGGGCAGGTTGAACGGGTAAACCAGGATGTGGGTAGGTTTCTGAGGTCGTATTGCCAGGGCCGGCCGGAGGAGTGGGCGAGGTATGTTCCTGGGCAGAGATGGCCCAGAACTCCCTTCGCCACTCCTCCACCAGACTAACTCCTTCCAATGTGTATTAGGGTACCAACCGGCTCTGGCACCTTGGCATCAGAGCCAGATCGAGGCCCCTGCGGTGGATGAGTGGGTGCGGCGCTCGGAGGAGACGTGGGAACGCTGCTCACGTACATCTGCAGCGGGCCATCCGTCGACACAAGGCGAGCGCCGATCTCCACCGCAGTGAGGGACCGTGTACGCACCGGGAGATCGAGTCTGGCTCTCGACCAGAAACCTGCCCCTACGCCTGCCCTGCCGGAAGCTGGGTCGGCGGTTTGTGGGGCCCTTTTAAAAGTCCTGAGGAGGTTGAACGAGGTGTGTTACAGATTACAACTACCTATTGATTATAAGAATATTAACCCCTCGTTCCATGTGTCTCTCCTCAGGCCGGTGGTAGCTGGTCCACTCCAGGACTATGAGATAGCAGACTCCTCCGCCCCCGCTGGACATCGAGGGGCTCCGCGCACACAGTTCGGTCCATCCTGGATTCGAGACGTCGGATGGGGGTCTCAATATCTCGTGGAGTGGGAGGGGGAAGCGGTCCGGAGCAGCGGTGCTGGGTGCCGAGGAGAGATATCTTAGACCCGTCCCTGTTGACTGAGTTCCATCGTGGTCATCCCACGCGCCCTGCTCCGCGTCCTCCTGGTCGTCCCCGAGGCCGGGGTCGGCGCACTGCTGGAGCCGCGCGTCAAGGGGGGGGTACTGTCACGGTTTCGGCCGAGGCTGCTCCTTCTCCTTGTTCGGGCAGGCTTCGGCGGTCGTCGTCTCCGGAGTACTAGCTGCCACCGTTCGTTGTTTCTGTGTTTATTTGGTTTGGTCTGTTTTGGTACACCTGTTTCTCATTTTGTCTTGATTATGTGTCCTTTAAGTTCTCGTTGTTTCTGTCTTGTGGTTGTGTGTAGTTGTTCCTTGTCAGCTGGTGCTTCCAGTCAGATAGTGCTCTATTTTGTATTGGATAGAGAGTCCGCACTTGTTGTGCGTGTTTGCTGTGTTTTGCATTTATACGCTGTGTGCCTTATTTTTCTCGTGCCTCCGGCTTTGTTTGTAGCCGTTCTTTTGTGGACTTTACTAAAGTATTTTGGACTAGCATCTGTGTCCTGCATCTGATTCCTACACCACACCTACGCCCGCTCTGACAGACATATATCATAAACAACAGTTTTACATAAACACACACTTCAATACCTTTTGCCATAACAACTACTTTAAGTCACGCAATACACATTCATGAAGTAATTCACCCCCGGGAAAATTAATCACTTTGGTTATTCCCGTCAACCAATAAATGTTCCTCGATGACTCGTAGACTAATTTGCACTAAGTGTAATGCAGACCAGCACTTTAACAAGGAAACAAACACATCAGGTAGGTTAAATGATATGATTATTCTCTACCAACACTTCCATCGTTATTCTAATAATATATTTCACATTGCTAGAGCATGCATGTTTAAATGGGAAGCATTATACACTGTAGAAACATGGTTAGCAAGTTACATTGTTTTAGTAACTGGCATGCATAACAAACACTCGACTTTGGCGCCTTACGTCAAGGTATTGTTGGAAAACGGAATGCGCAACTCTATCAAACATATTCTCTTTGTTTCAGGACTCTTGGCTATACCTTGAAGAGATACAATACAGAGTCTTTCTCCAACCAATCAGTTGATCTGGGTAGCCATTTGATTAGATGTTCAAGAGTCTTACGGCTTGGGGGTAGAAGCTGTTTAGAAGCCTCTTGGACCTAGACTTGGCACTCCGGTACCGAGACCATCACTGAGACCATCACCGCTATCATCTCTATAATCTACCCTATCACCTGAGGCCTGGCCAATTCCCTCTGCAGAGATTGGATAATTTATCAGTGTTTGGTCTTACCAGAGGTGTCCAGGCCGGGGTAGTCTGGGCAGTTCTGTGTGGCGTAGGTCCCCACCGGAGTCTCATCCCAACATAGCAAGCCATCCCACATATGGCTACAGAACACACCTGCATCAGGGAGAATGACTTTAATATCTATGCCTGTATATTTATAACACTTTAGGCTGCCTTCCTATTGCTAAACCATGCGTTAACGATTCATGTCAAACCCTTTTATTTACATTTTGAGTCATTTAGTAGATGTTCAGTGCCTCTAGCACTTTCCATTGGTCTAATAGCTGAGATGCTCCTTCAATTTAACATATGCTATGGTACTTTTACAGTCCTATATCACTGCACTTGGGTCCTGGTAACAACATTTCTATTACCTATAGCATCAAGGGAGCACTTATTAAACATCCATCCACTAAGCATTATGCAACCAAGGTCATAGCATCAACACTAGTGCTTTCTCAAGGAGCCCCAGTAATCCGTTCCCAGTCTCCCAGTAAGTAGTGTGATTAGATTAAAGGGGTGATCTGGGATTGGTACATCCATTTTTGGACTTTGAAATTATTGATTTGTGCTTCACCTGTTCTATTGTGCTGCTGGTCTCGGCTGAACAGTTCAAGACATTTGTATTGACCCTCGGTCATGGTCAGCCTCTCGTCCTCCATTATGGTAAGGACAGGCCTGAGAGATGTGTCTGGGCTAGCAGGCTCAGAGCTGGTCTCCCCGGCAACAGTTCCGCTCTGTAAAGACACAACAACCACTTCATCTTACCAAAATAGAGCTATCGAACTCTTAAGTGACTGGGTAGTGATGTACTGTATGTGTAGGTTGCACTAGGCTCTGCTGCCCTGAAACTAATTGCCCTGAGCTGAATCAAGTTGTATTGTGTTGTGACAATATTGGCATACTTGTCTTTCAACAGGCAATGTGTAAGGGTCTGGTACACAGAACTAGAATGTGTAATTCTATTGCTATGGTTTAGTATTGGTATTGTGAGTGATTTATTGACAGTATACTCCCACATGCGCTGCTGATTCATACTAAAAGCAATAGACAAATAGTCTCATCTTGTGCTTTTCTCAAGTGAGTGTCACAATGCTGTACTTGAAACGTGCGTTGAAGTGGTTACAGATGACTAGCGTACAAGAACCTACGAATATTCGATCTATAGTGTTGTCAAACCGTGGTTGACTCATGTATTCCTCCACACAGTAAAATGCATTTGAGAACTCATAAAATAACTCATAAAAAGGGGTTGATTTGTTTTATATGAATAGAATGAGAGCGTCTCTCTGATCCTGTCTGTTCTCCTATTGAGTGGTTTGGAAAAGAAGCTTGAAAACCATGGGAGCTCGTCTCGTCTCCTAAGATGATATACTGTAGATCAGGACTGCCCAACCCTGTTCCTGGAGAGCTACCGTCCTGTAGGTTTTTGCTCCAACCATAATTAGCAGGTTGATAAGATGAATCAGGTTAGTAACACCTGGGGTTGGACCGAAAACCTACAGGAGGGTAGCTCTCCAGGAACAGGGTTGGGCAACACCTGCTGTAGATAATGCTTCTCTGCACAAAGACGAGAAGGAAACCAAAATTCAAATAGCAGCTGTGTCCAACAATGTGTCGTCGTGATTGTGACTCATCTCTCCTAATATTTTGACAAAGAATGAATCCACAGGGCTTGTCCTCTCTCCGTCTCTCTATGATCAGTGAGCAGAAGACGTGTAGCCAAACGGAGATTACTCCTTCGTATAAAGTAACTAAGCCATCATGAAATCCAGCCATATGCTTGTGGTTAAAGGGATTCTTTTTTGTGTATACTGTATGTTCATTTGGGCCTTTTGGAAAAACGATTATCTCTCTCGCTTTCTCTCTCTCGCTTTCTCTCTGTGGCTCTCTAGCTTTCTCTCTCTCGCTCTCACTCTCTCTCTCTCCCACACTTTAATTAATTCACATGAATATTAACACAATATCTTGGAAAGATTTTCTTGCAAACAGCTCCCACCCGCCCTACCCTCCTCCCTCCTTTCTCTCTTTTTTATTACTTTCATCTCTTCTCATTGAACTTTTGGAGCGTTCTTTTCCTTTTCCAGGAAATAGTACATCAGTCTTACCTGACAATTCAAAGCATACTGAGCTACAGACACAAAAATAAAAGGAAGGAGGGGGGAGATTTTTATTTTCGTCTGAGAGAGTTTTCGGAATATTGATGATGTCCCATGTAGCAGTTTAGCAGCCGTACATATGATGTCACTCCAAACATTGAAGTAAATGACGTCATACATACGACCACCAGGCCACCACCAACGTCAGCTTTAAAGCAAAAAAAATAAAAAATACATCTCTCTTTCAGACAGTGAGTAAACCTCACATGTATGTAAAGGTCATTCCTCTTTCATTTCCTCCACGTATCCTGCTGAAATAAGAGTGTTACTGAAATAGAGCGTTACTGGAAACAAAGAAAACACAAGCATGAACATCATAGAGATTAAAGAGATCAGTATGAATTTGATTGACCTTTTTACAGTCAGCCAGGCAGGCACATTTTTATTTAATATAATTACATGGTATAAAAACTTATCGACAGCCAATTTATCATCAGGTGACCATTTAATTTCACATCGACACTGATGAATAGAAGACCAAACGTACAAAGGTATTATTATCAGTACAAAGGTCCTAGTTGAGCCAAAAACCTGTTGATGTACAGATAAAGAAGTTTACCAATACAAGTAAAGGCGAACATATGAAACAAAACAACAAAGAAAACTCATTTCTACATTACCTGGGCATGTTCTATAACAAACTGTAATTACATGAACGTTCTAATAAATTACCATCACCATCATATCGATTTGCATCTCATGAATATTTAATTCGGCTGATATCTTCTGACTTGATAACAGTGAGTTTCAATGTCATTGAATTTGAACTTTTGAAACAATGTCAGATCTTCAACGTTATATCTACTACCAGAAAAACAATAGGCTGGGCAGCGCCTCCTACTGGAGAGTTGATATGTCTACAGCTACCCTTTGGTCTCCCATCCAGGGATTTAAAGGTGCTACATGGGATTTTTTTGTTGTTGAATTTTTGCATTGTAATTTCAGAAAATGTCCATAATATATCTGCAGTAATAGTGGAATGATCATGTTTCACAGTATTACTTACCCGCCAGTGTTGTGATTGGCTGTTATATTTGCCTATTGATTTCTCCCGCCAGAGCGGAATCTGTTGTCAAAATGGGAATGCTGTTTTGACTTTGTGGCTGTGTTACATTATCTAGTGGAAATCGGGCCAAGTGGCCAATGTAGAAATCGCTCTGTCATTTCCTGGTTCCTAAAATTCAATACACTTCGCTCAATTTCAGTTTCTGAGAAAACAAGCACTGAACAGTGTAGGGAATCATTGTACTATTATCTAAATCGGTGTGAAATATCTTTTCAATAACAACAAATATCATTTTTACAGCTGTTTGAAGCTGGTGGACCAAAACCGAAAGTAAAATCGCGAGAATGATTATTGAGAGATCTACACTTAACTAAAAATATTCACTATTGCAATCAAAGTCATTCCAAAGGGTAGGTTTAACAGAGCAAATTGAATGTAACCATACTTTCTAAGTCACATCATCAATGATACATTTAGGCCTATATACTGCAGCATTTGAGAAGTCATCAACAGCTATTGCTTCAATTCAACCCAGAGTTCAACTAAAAATAGACAATACATATAGGCCTAGGGTTTCAAGCTTTGGTTGATTTTCAAAATGAATCTACAAATGAATAATGAATATGCTGGATTCATGTCTCCATCTCAACCAAATATCGAAGTTAAATAATAGGACTAAATCAAACTTTACTTAAAGAGCATTTAAAGTTTGATTTGATTTAGTCCTATTCTTTAACTTTAACTTTGAATCCAACAGATTATTAATTTGTAAACAAGCTGGATATTTACTTGTATTTGGTTGTCAATGCAACCAAATATCAACATTTTGAAGGAGATGTACAGTATCTTCTATTTAGAATAGTTCCACTGCCTTAGTCTGGCTTTAATTCCAGTTTGCGTTCAAGAAGCATGCAAAGGTCACAGGTCTGTGGAGATCTTCACAATTGCTTTAATAATCTGCGCAGAATCTCGAACAGCATTGATCACTTGCACCATGTACTTTAATCTCAACTGCACACCAGTTGATTTGGCTGTGCTATTAGATAAAGCACAGTGATAACACATTAAGTTGTTGTATAAATACAAAATATCTGACATTGTTATGCTTTTAAATGGTTGAAAGCACAGTGATAACACATTTAGATGACAACTAAACCAACAATCAGACATTGTTTTTTTCATTGGAATTTGGTTGTGCTTTTTAGATGGTTGAAAGACAAGACACATTGAGAATTCAACAAACTTCTAGCTGTTTTTTTGAGTGGGTGAATAAAGGTTGAAATCTCAATGATCAACGTCTCAACCAAATATTACCCACATTTCCACGTTGAAATTATGTGATGTGCCCAGTGGGATGCTCCTAGTTGCCAAACTGAACCCATTAGTGATTAACGGATTAGTGAACTACATCAAAATAATCTCTCAGATTTTCTCTATTCATTAAAAACCAGCCGAGTAAAACGTATTGCAGTTTATCTTGGACCTTTACAGCACGAATCCTGTACAATTTGGTAAAAACATTTAGTTATTTTTATATATATACTGCTTTACAGTAATGAAAACAGCACAAAAGTAATCTACCAACAATGATTTGTGTTAATGAGAAGCAGAAGATGGACTCACCACCATGAAAGATATCAGAAGCCAGTAGGAGCTTCTTAACCCCATACTGTCTGGTCCCAGTCAAGTCTGTGGAGACAGAGAAGAGAACATAGCTTAAAATTATGTCAACTCAAAATTAGTTTTTCTAACGGAAAACTGGTTAAACATACGAACAGAACCGGATTGTTGTTTTGAAATACGATGAGGAGGCCTCGAGGGTGGACTGCAGCACAACATTCATTACGCCTTTAATGCAAATATACTGCAACAGTGGTTCCCATACGTTTTCCTGTGCCGGGTTGTGGTGTGCATTCATGGGGAGGGAGGGAGGAAATCATTATACTGTCAACAGCATACTGAAGAGGTGCTTCTTTCTCAGGTTGAGTGGCTGGACTGCCATGCCTGGGAGTTAGATTAGAATTTCCCTCAGGTCTCCACTTTGGCCCTGCAGATCCCCATTGTAAGCCAGTTATCTGCTGTGTTACGCCAATCAGTGTGCAGCTGTTAGCTTTCCACACCTCACTGGGGCTCCACAGCAAGTTCCACACTCAGCAGACAGACATGCATCAGTGAGCATGTCATTGTGATTGGCTTTGGAGGTTGGACTGGGGCTGGGGGAGTTCAATCTAGGAGAAAGGACTGGAGAGGTATAATGTTTCTTTGATTAAGCACTTAATTATTTTAATGGGTTACTTGAAAAACTATAAACCCTTTATGAACCTTATTGATGTGCCATCATAAGCAGTGGCTTGCTCTGGTGCCTAAGAAGCAGTGTAGGAAAGGGAAGTATATCCATGCAAGCACATTCTGTACCGTACAGTCTGAAAACATCCTCAGAACAGGCTTATAGTAAAACTCAAAGACAAGGGAGACGACCGTCATGGTCATATGAACAGCTTCGAGTAGAAGTTACCTGTAGGCACAGATCTAGGATCAGCATAACCTCCCCGAATCCTAACCTTAACCAGTAAGATGGGAAACAGTAACACTGACCACAGATCCGTGCGTAGGTGGAACTTCATTGAACTCCAGCCGAGCACAGCCAGTAAAACCCCCTGTTCATTTGTGCATGCCAGCTCCAGCTCCTAACCCTTCCAGATGGCTGAGGGCTGTGCCACACAGAGAACAAGGCTCTTACCCACTGCTGTCATGGCTTACCCACCCGCCTGTGAAATGGTGCTCAGAGAGAAATGCGGTATGGGGGATGTTGCAGAAAAATACCAATGTGCATTTGTGTGGTACCCAGCCATGGGAAGGACCGAAGGAGAGAAGACTGGGGATTGTAATGTAAGTGCCAGTTTTACCTTTTTACCTTGATCCTGTCTTACTACTGTGAGGCAGTTTCCCTCAGGCCAGCATGTGTCGAGTTTTTGTTCCAGAAGCACAGTGTTAATGACCTACTGTTATCGGTTATAAATACTATACAAGAACACCTCTGATGCTGTTTTATAAGCATTACAGTTATAATCAAAGTCAAAACAAAGATGGTGGGAACAGAGTCAGACCCATGAGGTACACTACATGACCAGAAGTATGTGGACACCTGCTCGTTGAACATCTCATTCCAAAATCATGGAACGATATGGAGTTGGTCCCCCCTTTGCTGCTATAACAGACGCCACTCTTCTGGGAAGGCTTTCCACTAGATGTTGGAACATTGTTGCAGGGACTTGCTTCCATTCAGCCACAATAGTTTTTGTTTCTTATAATTGAGGTCAGGCACTGATGTTGGGAGATTAGGCCTGGCTCGCAGTCTGTGTTCCAATTCATCCCAAACGTGTTCGATGGGGTTAAGGTCAGGGTTCTGTGCAGGCCAGTCAAGTTCTTCCACACTGATCTCGACAAACAATTTCTGTATGGACTTCGCTTCGTGCTGAAACAGGAAAGGGCCTTCCCCAAACTATTGCCACAAAGTTGGAATCACAGAATCGTCTAGAATGTCATTGTATGAAGTAGCGTTAAGATTTCCCTTCACTGGAACTAAGGGGCCTAGTCCGAACCATGAAAAACAGTCCCAGACCATTATTCCTCGTCCACCAAACTTTAATAGTTGGCACTATGCATTCGGGCAATCTTGGTTTGGCACCTGCCAAACCAATATTAGTCCGTAGGACTGTCAGATGGTGAAGCGTGATTCATCACTCTAGAGAACGCGTTTCCACTGCTCCAGAGCCCAATGGCGGCGAGCTTTCCACCACTCCAGCCGACGCTTGGCATTGTGCATGGTGATCTTAGGCTTATGTGCGGCTGCTCGGCCATGGAAACCCATTTCAATAAGCTACTGACGAACAGTTCTTGTGCTGACGTTTCTTCCAGAGGCAGTTTGGAATTCAGTAGTGAGTGTTGCAACCGAGGACAGACGATTTTTACGGGCTGTGAGCTTGTGTGGCCTACCACTTTGCGGCTGAGCTGTTGTTGCTCCTAGACGTTTCCACTTCACAATAACAGCACTTACAGTTCACCAGGGCAGCTCTAGCTGTTCTACATTTCACAAACTGACTTGTTGGAAAGGTGTCGTCCTGTAAAGTTGCCACGTTGAAAGTCAGTGAGCTCTTCAGTAAGGCCATTCTACTTCCAATGTTTCTCTATGGAGATTGCATGGCTGTGTGCTCAATATTTTTTTTTACACCTGTCAGCAATGGGTGTGGCTGAAATAGCCGAATCCACTAATTTGAAGGGGTGTCCACATACTTTTGTATATATAGTGTCCATATTGCTCATGAGGCATTTATAAGTTATATTCTTCAAGAATCAATGGCTATTCATTACAAAGTCCATAAATTGATGTACCAATACCAGATTGCCCCTTTTTTAAAGAGCATGACATTACAAGAATATGTGAGCATGACATTACAAGAATATGTGAGCATGACATTACAAGAATTTAAAACTTTGGGGGACACATTGACACAGAGGTGCATCTTTCACTGGGGACGGGAGGGACATGTAACCCCCCCCATTCTGAAATTGAATTTTTGGCCCCCCCATTTTTATCATTGGAATGTGATACAAAACGAGTCAACGGTGTGCTTTAAGACCAGGCGGATGCCTCCGAGCGGTCTGGTAGGCTGTTTGGAGTGTTTATCTGACTGGAGAAAAAATGTAATTAAAAATTATGTCCCCCCACTTCTAAAACCAAAGTTGCACCCCCTTGCATTGACCTGTGTGGAGAGAAACTGACCTTCATTCAAGGTACACAAGAATACAGGGACCATCAGGGGGACTAGCATTTAAATGGATGAAACTCAAACCAACAACTACATAAATCAAATGACAGCAAGGGAGAAAGATGGAGTGTAATGGGTCCGGGCCAGAGAAACTATGAAGAAACCAGCCATCTGGCTACAAATTGTTTGAATTCACACTCAAGCGAGAGCCGTCCGTCTTCTTGGTTCTCTGGTTGCATTCCAAATGGCACCCTATTTCCTACTTAGTGCACTACTTCTGTAGTGCACTATACTATATAGGGAATAGGGTGCCATTTGGGACGCATCATCTGTCCCTCCCTGCCTCAGACATCCCTCTAAGACAGAGCTGGGCAACTGGCAGCCCCCCTTTTGAAGGCCCTTGGATAAATTCCCCCCACCCCAAATTCTTCCTGTTTCCGAGGAAGAATAGTAGAATACACAAGGTGCAATTTTCTAAATTTGGTTGTGCATCAACAGTTTCTCTTGTTATGTCAGTCACTGATAGTCACTCAATTTGCCCATGTCAGCTAAATTTTTTATTTATTAGTAAGTTAACTGGCCGCTAGACTATCTAAACTTGTAGTAATCATGGTCAAATTACTGACTGGTAGGCTCTATTGATTTTGTTAGTCAGTCTCACTCAGATATCATATTAAAATATTACCAATTGGTCCTCTGTAGCTCAATTGGTAGAGCATGGCGCTTGTAACGCCAGGGTAGTAAGGTTCGATCCCCGGGACCACCCATATGTAAAAATGTATGCGCACATGACTGTAAGTCGCTTTGGATAAAAGCGTCTGCTAAATGGCATATTATTATTATATTAAAAACGGCAAACATTTCTCTACACTCTATGGCAAAACATTTGGAATTGCAGGAAATTAGCTGTAAAACGGATCATTTTTCTCTCCGCCCCATGGCAAAATGAGTAGAATTACACAAAAGTAACACAAAAACTTACAAATGTGTGTGAAATAATTTATAAAATTACCAAATATTTTCTCTGCCCCATGGCAAAATGTGTAGAATTGCAGCAGCAGCAAATTAGCTTTAAAACAGCAACATTTTCTCTACATCCCATGTCAACATGTGTAGAATTGCACAAAATGAACTCGTAAAATGTACAAATGCCCATTCCTGCTCTAAGATGTGCGACACAATAGGGAGAGAGTGCCTCAAATACAGAAGGTGCGTTTCAACAAGAAGAATGACAGCCCAGTCAACATCAATACTGATGGCTGTTTTACTAAAATGTGACATAAGTGAATTGCGAGCCATTTTAGTCAACAGTGAGGGAGTGTTTGAGCTTTGTCTAAGGACAAAAGGAGAAACTATACAGGCTTTATGGATATCTGTGTTTGACTTGATACATTTCCGAGGGACTTCAGCTACAGTGGGCAAAAAAAGTATTTAGTCAGCCACCAATTGTGCAAGTTCTCCCACTTAAAAAGATGAGAGAGGCCTGTCATTTTCATCATAGGTACACGTCAACTATGACAGACAAAATGAGAAAAGAAAATCCAGAAAATCACATTGTAGGATTTTTTATGAATTTATTTGCAAATTATGGTGGAAAATAAGTATTTGGTCAATAACAAAAAGTTTCTCAATACTTTCTTATATACCCTTTGTTGGCAATGACACAGGTCAAACGTTTTCTGTAAGTCTTCACAAGGTTTTCACACACTAGTTGCTGGTATTTTGGCCCATTCCTCCATGCAGATCTCCTCTAGAGCAGTGATGTTTTGGGGCTGTCGCTGAGCAACACAGACTTTCCAACTCCCTCCAAAGATTTTCTATGGGGTTGAGATCTGGAGACTGGCTAGGCCACTCCAGGACCTTGAAATGCTTCTTACGAAGCCACTCCTTCGTTGCCGGCGGTGTGTTTGGGATCATTGTCATGCTAAAAGACCCAGCCACGTTTCATCTTCAATGCCCTTGCTGATGGAAGGAGGTTTTCACTCAAAATCTCACGATACATGGCCCCATTCATTCTTTCCTTTACACGGATCAGTCGTCCTGGTCCCTTTGCAGAAAAACAGCCCCAAAGCATGATGTTTCCACCCCCATGCTTCACAGTAGGTATGGTGTTCTTTGGATGCAACTCAGCATTCTTTGTCCTCCAAACACGACGAGTTGAGTTTTTACCAAAAAGTTCTATTTTGGTTTCATCTGACCATATGACATTCTCCCAATCCTCTTCTGGATCATCCAAATGCACTCTAGCAAACTTCAGATGGGCCTGGACATGTACTGGCTTAAGCAGGGGGACACGTCTCGCACTGCAGGATTTGAGTCCCTGGCGGCGTAGTGTGTTACTGATGGTAGGCTTTGTTACTTTGGTCCCAGGATTTTTGCTCACCGTTCTTGTGATCATTTTGACCCCACGGGGTGAGATCTTGCGTGGAGCCCCAGTATCGAGGGAGATTATCAGTGGTCTTGTATGTCTTCCATTTCCTAATAATTGCTCCCACAGTTGATTTCTTCAAACCAAGCGGCTTACCTATTGCAGATTCAGTCTTCCCAGCCTGGTGCAGGTCTACAATTTTGTTTCTGGTGTCCTTTGACAGCTCTTTGGTCTTGGCCATAGTGGAGTTTGGAGTGTGACTGTTTGAGGTTGTGGACAGGTGTCTTTTATACTGATAACAAGTTCAAACAGGTGCCATTAATACAGGTAACGAGTGGAGGACAGAGGAGCCTCTTAAAGAAGAAGTTACAGGTCTGTGAGAGCCAGAAATCTTGCTTGTTTGTAGGTGACCAAATACTTATTTTCCACCATAATTTGCAAATAAATTCATAAAAAATCCTACAATGTGATTTTCTGGATTTTTTTTCTCATTTTGTCTGTCATCGTTGACGTGTACCTATGATGAAAATGACAGGCCTCTCTCATCTTTTTAAGTGGGAGAACTTGCACAATTGGTGGCTGACTAAATACTTTTTTTCCCCACTGTATGTGTGTGTGTCGTGCTCTCTCTCTCTCTTGCTCTATCTTGCTCTCTCTCTCTCATCAGAATAGTTTTTCCCAAGCCGAGTTTATACAGTACTATCCACTCTGTCTTAATAAGAAAAATGTGTTTTCCGTTCCTCATGAGCCTTAACATCTTAGCCACACATTAGCTAGTTAACCCCAGCCTCGTAGGCTAAACCCCAAACTATAGTTTATTTTCCAGCTGGGGGATTCGCAGCGCTACGGTATCTCTGCTTAACCCATTAGCTCAGTAGCTCAACAACTTCTACACTGAGACGTATGGAGACCTTAACATCAATGGGCCATTATCTGAGCCTATGACGTGTGGTATGTAGAGTTACTGTACTCTATATGGACCCACTTTGGAGATGGGGCTCTGTATGTGTAATTCCCATGCAGCGGACAGAGAAAGGCACTCACTAGCTGGAGAGTGCATCTATAATGAGGTGGCACTTTAGAGCAGCAGTAGCAGTGCTTTCCATCACTTGGGATGGTGATGTGGGGCTACAAGGATTATGCGTAGAGGGGTAGGGACCTCTCCAATATATCACTTTACAGAGATTAGCAGAGCCACTTAGGCTAGTGGTCTGGTTGCAGAAATGTGAGGACTAGATGAGGAGAGAAGAACATGGCAGTAAAGAGAATAAGTTTGATACATCAGAAAAGTCTGACCGGCGATCTCCCAGGAAGACAATGTCAATATTTATTTGGATTGAGAAAAATGAGCCCATGTGTAGTAAATTATTTTTGGGGGACTTACAGTGGCTTGCGAAAGTATTCACCCCCCTTGGTATTTTTCCTATTTTGTTGCCTTACAACCTGGAATTAAAATGGATTTTTGGGGGGTTTGTATCATTTGATTTACACAACATGCCTACCACTTTGAAGATGCAAAATATATATTTTTGTGAAACAAACAAGAAATAAGACAAAAAAACAGAACTTGAGCGTGCATAACTATTCACCCACCCAAAGTCAATACTTTGTAGAGCCACCTTTTGCAGCAATTACAGCTGCAAGTCTCTTGGGGTATGTTTGTATAAGCTTGGCACATCTAGCCACTGGGATTTTTGCCCATTCTTCAAGGCAAAACTGCTCCAGCTCCTTCAAGTTGGATGGGTTCCACTGGTGTACAGCAATCTTGAAGTCATACCACAGATTTTCAATTGGCTTTGACTAGGCCATTCCAATACATTTAAATGTTTCCCCTTAAACCACTCGAGTGTTGCTTCAGCAGTATGCTTAGGGTCATTGTCCTGCTGGAAGGTGAACCTGTTATGATTTAACTGGATAAGAACCCAAATGCAGACAAGTACACGAAGCCATAGAAGTTTTAACAGGTTTATTTACAATGTTCAAAGTCCAGGTTTCCAAATATATGGGAAGAGCAAGTCCAGGTTACAGGGAGGGTAACAGATCCAGATCAGGGCAGGTGTGGTACCGTAATGTCCTAGTGTCCGTGATGAGTCCAAAAGAGAGGTCCGGTATTGGAGAGCAGGATGGTGGTGGCAGGAGTGAAGCGGAGGCAGGAGTCAGGTTCCAAATATCTGTGGCACAGGAGAAAAAGTAAATAGAACAGACCAAAAACACAAAGAGCAAAAATAACCAGGTTGAGTCGGCAGCGAGACTAACATGGTCGTCTTGACTATGATCTGACGATGAGTGGTAAGTTTGACCGGGTCTTAAAGGCTGAGGTGATTATGGTGAATGAGCTGCAGCTGGAACCCCTGACTCCCGCACACCAGACTTCACTCCTGCAATCAAGGACAGACAGAGGGGAGGGAGAGAGCAGAGAGAGCTACCTAGCAGCAGTAGGCCTAACAGTACCCCCCTCTACGGACGCCACCTGGCGGCCGACGGGGTTTATCGGGATGTAACCTATGAAACTCTCGGACCAGAGCAGGATCCACAATGAAGCTCCTGGGCACCCAGGAACGTTCCTCGGGACCATAACCCTCCCAATCCACCAGGTACTGGAAACCACGACCTCGGCGGCGAACATCCAGAAGTCGCCGGACAGTGTAGACCGGACCCCCACCCACGATCCTGGGCGGAGGAGGGGGACGAGAGGGCGGGCACAGAGGGCTAACCGACACAGGCTTAATCTGGGAAACATGAAAGGTGGAATGAACCCGTAGGGAGGCAGGAAGCTGTAGCTTAACCGCGCAGGGGTTAACAATAGACAGTATCTTGAACGGTCCCTATAAAACGAGGCGCCATCTTCTTAGACTCCACCTTCAATGGAAGGTCCCGTGACTTCAGCCATACCTCTTGACCAGGAGAGTAACCGGGAGCCTGGGACCGGTGACGGTTGGCTTGCCTCTGCATGTACGCCGAAGCTCGGGACAGAGCTACCCTGGCCTTCCTCCAGACCTTGAAGCAGCGGCGCATGTGGGACTGCACCGAGGGTACCGCCAGTTCCCTCTCTTGGGAAGGGAACAGGGGAGGTTGATAACCCAGAGCACACAGAAAAGGAGACAAACCAGAGGAAGCGTTAGTCAAGGTGTTATGAGCATATTCCACCCAGGGGAGCATGGAGCTCCATGACCCAGGGTTAGACCCAGTGACACAGCGAAGAGCGGTCTCCATCTCCTGGTTCGCTCTCTCGGCTTGCCCAGTTGGTCTGGGGGTGATATCCAGAGGACAGGCTGGATGTAATGCCCAAAGCTTTACAGAAAGCTTTCCACACCTGGGAGACAAACTGGGGACCCCTGTCAGAGACAATATCCGTGGGTAGACCATGAGAGCGGAACACATGTTCAACCAAAATATCAGCCGTCTCTCTGGCAGTAGGCAGTTTAGGTAGGGCCAAAAAAATGAGCGAACTTAGAAAACGATCAATCACCGTAAGAATGACAGTCTTACCAGACGAGGGGGAAGTCCAGTGACAAAATCCATAGCGATATGCGACCAGGGCCGGCTGGGTATAGGTAGAGGTCGTAGATGACCAGCGCTGGCCTGGGTGGAGTTCTTACTTCGTGCACATACCGTACAAGCAGCAATGAAGGCTCAGTGTCCGCCTCCATCGTGGCCCACCAGAACTTACGTCGCACAAAGTCAAGGGGTCCGCGAAACTCCAGGGTGACAGGTAAGGGGAGACGAGTGAGCCCACTGAAGTACCTGGGAGCGAGCAGACTCAGGGACAAACATCCGGTTAGGGAGGACCCCTCCCAGGGTCAGCTTGATGATGTTGAGCCTGTCTAACAATCCCCTCGATGTCACATGTGATGACTGCAATACTGCAGGTAGGAGGCAAAATGGGTTCAGGGTTACTACCAGTATCAACAGCCGAATGAACACGAGACAGGCGTCAGGCTTGACGTTGCGTGACCCAGGACGGTAAGACAGAGAAAATTGAATCTCCCAAAAATAGTGCCCACCTGGCTTGACGGGGGTTGAGCTGCTTCGCTGACTGGAGGTAAGCCAGATTCTTATGATCCGTCCAAACGATGAAGGGTTGTTCCGCCCCCTCAACCAATGTCGCCACTCCTCGAGAGCCAGCTTAACGGCCGAGCAGTTCACGATTGCCAACATCATAATTCCTCTCTGCCTGAGAAAGTTTCCTTGAGAGAAAAGCACAGGGATGCAGTTTGTTATCTTCAGGAGAACGTTGTGACAACACTGCACCTACCCCAGTGTCGGATGCATCCACCTCCACGACAAACTGGCGGTCGGGGGTCCGGCTGCATCAGAATGGGAGCCGAGGCGAGCGATGTTTCAGTTCTTCGAACGCTGATTCGGCCCCTTCATTCCAAGCAAACGGTCGTGAGATGGAGGTGAGAGCGGTGAGTGGCGCCGCAATGCGGCTGTAGTCCTTGATGAACCTCCTAGAAGTTCGCAAACCCCAGGAATCGTTGAAGTTGTTTGCGGGTAGAGGGAGCTGGCCAGTCCGTGACAGCAGAGATCTTAGCTGGGTCCATCCGCAACTCCCCTGAGCTATGATGTAACCCAAAAAGAGGTCTCAGACACATGAAATTCACATTTCTCCATCTTCACAAACAGTTTGTTCTCCAACAACCTTTGCAACACCTGGCGCACATGTAGTTCATGTTCCTGGGAGGACTCTGAGAAAATCAAGATATCATCCAGATAGACAAAAACAAACCGATTCAACATGTCCCGAAGGACATCATTGACTAGTGCCTGAAAAACAGCAGGGGCATTGGACAACCCAAAGGGCATAACCAGATACTCAAAATGTCCCAAGGGTGTGTTGAAGGCAGTCTTCCATTCATCACCCTTACGAATGCGCACCAGGTGATACGCATTTCGTAGATCCAGTTTCGTAAAGATGGTAGCACCATGAAGGAGGGAAAAGCAGAATTAATCAAAGGCAGAGAATACTTGTTCTTAATGGTGATGTTGTTAAGACCACGGTAATCAATACAGGGTCTGAGGGTCTTATCCTTCTTAGCAACAAAAAAGAATCCCGCTCCTACAGGTGACGAGGAAGGACGCACAATACCTGCCGCCAAGGAGTCCCGAATGTAGTTCTCCATAGCCTCCGTCTCCGGCCGGGAGAGATTGTACAGGCGACTGCTGGGGAGCGGGGCTCCTGGCTGGAGGTCAATGGCGCAGTCGTAAGGCCGGTGAGGAGGAAGAGAAGTAGCTCTGTGTTTGCAGAAAACGGATGCCAGGTCATGATACGCGTCAGGGACAGCAGAGAGATCCATGGACTCCAGTGGAGGTTGAGGCACAGTACTGGCAGGAGTCTGAGCAGAACACAAACAATTCACATGACAAAATGTGCTCCATGAAACAATGTTACCTGTCACCCAATCAATGTGTGGATTGTGTCTTATGAGCCAGGGGGATACCAAGGACCAGGGGTGTCTGTGGGCAGTCGATAATATGGAATTGAATGTTCTCTGATGATTTCCCGACACTCTAAGACAAACAGGAACAGTTTGATGGGTAATACGGGTCAACAATTGTCCATTTAGACCCTTAGCCTGCAGCGGACAGTCCATAGGAACAGTCTCCAAATCCATTTGTTGAGCCCACTCTCTATCCAAAAAGCTTTCGTCGGCACCAGAGTCAATCAGCGCACTAACAGAGAAATTCTGGGACTGCCACTGGAGGGATGCCTGGAGCAGAATGCGGGGAGAAGAGGAAGAATCCGCTGCTCGGCTCACCAAAACTTCTCCCATTAATGATGAGCCGGCCCTTTTCCCGGACGAACTGGGCAGGAAGGAACGAAATGACCAGCTTCTCCACAATACAGGCAGACCCGAGCCTGAATACGACGTGCACGCTCCTCTGAGGACAACCGTGCACGACCCACCTCCATGGCTTCGGGTTCAGTGCTCCTCGTATCGACTCGGGAAGACACGGCTTTCTCCGTAGGGAAGATGCAGGGAGGAGTTTGTTGATGACAGACAGGTTGCTTGGAACTAACACTCCTCTCCCGGCGGCGCTCCCGAATCCGATTATCCAACCTGATAGTGAGTGAAATAAGATTATCCAGCGTAGCCGATTCATCATATGACACCAATTCATCTTTTAAAGTCTCAGACAAAGCATTGATGAACACTCCTTGTAATGCCTCGTCATTCCAACCACTCACTGCTGCTAAAGTCCGAAACTCCACTGCCATCTCCGCCACACTACGAGCCCCCTGTCGAAGAGAGAACAACCGTTTTCGCAGCCTCCTTGCCTCGTACGGGGTGGTCAAAAACCTTCCTCATCTCCGTGGTGAAGGCAACGTAAAGCGTTGCAAATGTCCGACTGACTCTCCCATACCGCGGATCCCCAGGCACGAGCGGAACCGCTAGTAGAGTTAATAAGGTAGGCAATACGGGCTCTTTCTGAGGCGTAGGTGAGGGGCTGTTGTTCAAACACTAACGAGCATTGAGTCAAAAAATCGCCACAGGTTCCCATGTTCCCGTCATAGCGCTCTGGAGCAGGAACAAAAGGCTCTCTGATCTGGGCTGAAGGGGTAGTAAGGGCAGACACTTGATTGGTGAGTAATTGAACCTGATTAAGCAGCACCTGACTGTCCTCAGCAATCGTCTTAAACAGGGTATCATGTTGGCCAAGTAAAATGCCCTGATTGGCTATGGCAGTCCAAATTTCAGTGCACTCTGGGGTGGTATCCGAGCTACTGTCTGCTGGGTTCATGTTGGTCAGATCATACTGTTATGATTTAACTGGATAAGAACCCAAATGCAGACAAGTACACGAAGCCATAGAAGTTTTAACAGGTTTATTTACAATGTTCAAAGTCCAGGTTTCCAAATATATGGAAGAGCAAGTCCAGGTTACAGGGAGGGTAACAGATCCAGATCAGGGCAGGTGTGGTACCGTAATGTCCTAGTGTCCGTGATGAGTCCAAAAGAGAGGTCCGGTATTGGAGAGCAGGATGGTGGTGGCAGGAGTGAAGCGGAGGCAGGAGTCAGGTTCCAAATATCTGTGGCACAGGAGAAAAAGTAAATAGAACAGACCAAAAACACAAAGAGCAAAAATAACCAGGTTGAGTCGGCAGCGAGACTAACATGGTCGTCTTGACTATGATCTGACGATGAGTGGTAAGTTTGACCGGGTCTTAAAGGCTGAGGTGATTATGGTGAATGAGCTGCAGCTGGAACCCTGACTCCCGCACACCAGACTTCACTCCTGCAATCAAGGACAGACAGAGGGGAGGGAGAGAGCAGAGAGAGCTACCTAGCAGCAGTAGGCCTAACAGAACCTCCATCCCAGTCTCAATTCTCTGGAAGACTGAAACAGGTTTCCCTCAAGAATTTCCCTGTATTTAGCGCCATCCATCATTCTTTCAATTCTGACCAGTTTCCCAGTCCCTGCCGATGGAAAAACATCCCCACAGCATGATGCTGCCACCACCATGCTTCACTGTGGGGATGGTGTTCTTGTGGTGATGAGAGGTGTTGGGTTTGCACCAGACATAGCGTTTTCCTTGATGGCCAAAAAACTCAATTTTAGTCTCATCTGACCAGAGTATCTTCTTCCATATGTTTGGGGAGTCTCCCACATGCCTTTTGGTGAACACCAAACGTGTTTGCTTATTTTTTTCTTTAAGCAATGGCTTTTTTCTGGCCACTCTTCCGTAAAGCCCAGCTCTGTGGAGTGTACGGCTTAAAGGGGTCCTATGGACAGATACTCCAATCTCCGCTGTGGAGCTTTGCAGCTCCTTCAGGGTTATCTTTGGTCTCTTTGTTGCCTCTCTGATTAATGCCCTCCTTGCCTGGTCCGTTTTGGTGGGCGGCCCTCTCTTGGCAGGTTTGTTTATGGTGCCATATTCTTTCAATTTTTTTTATAATGGATTTAATGGTGCTCCGTGATATGTTCAAAGTTTCTTTTTTTTTTACTGTACTTCTCCACAACTTTGTCCCTGACCTGTTTGGTGAGCTCCTTGGTCTTCATGGTGCCGCTTGCTTGGTGGTGCCCCTTGCTTTGTGGTGCCCCTTGCTTTGTGGTGTTGCAGACTCTGATATCATGTGACACTTAGATTGCACACAGATGGACTTTATTTAACTAATTATGTGACTTCTGAAGGCAACTGGTTGCACCAGATATTATTTAGGGGCTTCATAGCAAAGGGGGTGAATACATATGCACGCACCACTTTTCCGTTATTTATTTTTTTGAAACAATTTTTTATTTTTTTTATTTTTTATTTCACTTCACCAATTTGGACTATTTTGTGTACGTCCATTACATGAAATCCAAATAAAAATCAATTTAAATTACAGGTTGTAATGCAACAAAATTGGAAAAACGACAAGGGGGATGAATACTTTTGCAAGGCACTCTATATTGTGAATCAATTTATTATATTTTAAGTGGTTCATCATTTTATGCTGAAGCTCTTTTGTCCTACCTAGAAAAATCATTTTAGAATTGAAGCAGACCCAACATTAATTCATACCAAAGTTCAAACCGCGAACTCAATGAAATAATTACTTCAGCCCTAAAAGGGCTTTCATTATGGAAGTGAAAAGAGATATCTCAGAGTGATAAAATGCATGGCCTTTCCATGCTGGGTCTCTCTCTCTCTCTCTCTCTCTCTCTCTCTCTCTCTCTCTCTCTCTCTCTCTTTCTCTCTCTCTCTCTCTCTCTCTCTCTCTCTCTCTCTCTCTCTCTCTCTCTCTCTCTCTCTCTCTCTCTCTCTCTCTCTCTCTCTCTCTCTCTCTCTCTCTCTCTCTCTCTCTCTCTCTCTCTCTCTCTCTCTCTCTCTCTCTTTTTCTTTATTTCTTTCTCTGTTCCGTTATCAGTCTGTCACCTCTCCGTCTGGGCCTGGATGGGTTCCAGTGTGGTTATTCCCAGCCAGTAGGATCTAGTGACAGATCCATGGTAACACATGTGTGGCCTGGAAGCCTGGGTGATGTCATTGTATCAGACATAATTATTCAGTCTGGTTTGGCCACACGACCTACCGCAATGTGGTAGAGTTCAATCTCGAGCCAGACCTGACTGTATGGAAGTATGCAGAGACATATATTTAAAATATTATTCAAATGCTATTATAGTTATTTATTATATTGATCTTAAATATATGGCTCTGGAAGTGTGTACGCAGCGGTACTCGTAGGGAGGTTTGTATGGGGGAGATAATAACATATGTTCTGCATGAGTAATGTGTATGTTTACATAGAACGTGGTTGACCTTGGAGTGTATAAATTATGTTTGGTGACAGCGATGCTATGTTCATTCATGGGAGACATTTGTATAGGAGTGTTGCATATGTATTGCGGGTTACATGTTTATTGTGTGTAAATAAGACGTCTTGAATGGCAGAGGTAACACATTCTCTATAATCCACACAATACCTGAGAGTCCCGTTCATTCCCCACTAAGGTCAGCTCACATGTGTTAGTTGTTCAGGTCAAGTCGGCCTTAGCGGAGTTGCCAACAACCGGATGTATCCAGTTTTCAGGGATACAGCTAATTCAACTTAGCTTTCTTTTCCGCTGAAAACCGGACGTGGGAACTCCACTCAGGCGTTTTATTTCACGCCTGCTACGTTAGGTTGGGTGTAATCTGGCACAGGAGGAGGGTTAGAGGTTAATTACCTCAGTGAAACCTTTAGTACTGTCTGGATGACAGTCACTCACTGCTCCGATCGACCTTCGGCCTTATTATTCCCAGGTGTGGGATCCCACTGAAGGTAACGGAATCTTCATGTGCTTAGTGTCACCCTCGACCCTCTTGTCCCCTCCCCTCCACTCCCATCCTGTCCCCAATCACTGAGGTGACTCCTCCTCCGATCCCCTGATTCATGAACCTTTACATCCTCTATTCTCCTCCTATCCTCCTGATTTCCTGATTTATGAATTATCATCTCCTCCTCACTTCTCCCCCTATCCTCTCCTCCTCCTCACTTCTCCCCCTATCATCTCCTCCTCCTCACTTCTCACCCTCTCCTCTCTTTCTCTCCTCCTGATCCCCTGATTAATGGACCTCTACAGTATATCCTCTCCTCTCCTTCGCACACCCTCTCCTCCTCCTCATCCTCCTCTCCTTCTCTCCTCTTTTCTCCTGTCCTCTTCTCTTTCCTCTTCTCTCCTCCTCTTCTCTCTCCTCTCCTTCTCTCCACCTGATCTCCTGATTCATGAACCTCTATATCCTCTCCTCCTTGTGACACATCCCATTTCAAGTTTATCCGTCTCCACCTCTCCGCCTCATTTCCGCATGTGATCCAGCTGCTGCTATTCCCCCAGAATCTGACAAGATATATATTTAACGACGCAGCCCCAGGAGACTGGCCTGACAGTATACAAAAATATGGAATAATAGCAAAATGTCAGCAATTTAACCACAGAATGGCTTATTTTTTTATAGATGTGGCTTTATGGGCCCGAAACCTGTTGGATGTGATTAACATGGAGGCCTATCAAACGGTGGCGGTGTACCGTGTTCTGCCGTTCTCCCCGGAAGAGAGATCTTTAATCTAAGTCTCCGTCTGGGAGTCCGAGAGGTTTTTTACTGTGGTTGTAAATTGAAACTCATCCTACCTATGCTGTTTCTCTTGCCCATTAACTGGTGTATCATTCAGAATGGTAAATTGGATTTGTAAATGTTGTCCCTTATGCAGATATTAAAGCTAGTATCCTTAGTTGCTACGTCAATTTTTGGATTGATAAATTAATGATATAACAATTGATTCTTGAATAATATACCTTATAAATGCCTCATGAGCTTAGTTCAACTGTCGTAGCCCATCAGAACCCAAAATATACTTGTTTGTAAACGTCGTAAATGTAAACAAACACTGTATAGCCTCAAAACGTGGTTAAAACTATAAATGTTGTATCAGGGATGCTCAGTACTCGCAGCCATAGCTCTGTATATGAATTTGAGAGTGGATATATTTCTCCAGCCCTAAACAGGGGCGGGGAATCGTTTTTTTTTTATTGTTTCAGTTAAAGATTCAGGGATGTAGCTCAGTTGGTAGAGCATGGCATTTGCAACACCAGGGTTGTGCGTTCGATTCCCACGGGGGGCCAGTATGAAAAATAAAAAAAGAATGTATGCACTCACTAACTGTAAGTCGCTCTGGATAAGAGCGTCTGCTAAATGACTAAAATGTAAATGTAAATGTAAAGATTCTAGCTAATACACAGTCATAATCTCCTGCCTGTGTTGGATGTAAAAATGTTATTGTTTAACTGTTTAGCTTTTGAGCTGTGGGCTAACACCTGACTAGATCAATAAACGAGTTATTACACTAATGTTGTTATTGTGAAGACAATATTGGATAAAAGAGCCCAGTAACCCCCTTAACCTATCAGTAATGGATAAATACATGTATCCAGTCATCCAAAGAGGCAGACAGCATTTCATCCTAATGGTTAAACCTTGACATAATACTTATCTTGTCCAACAACATATATTTAAGCCCATTTTCTTCAATGAAAAATACAAATTCCATGTATAATTCAATATTAGATCGGTCATAAGAGCAAAAGCTATTGAGCTGTAACCCAATGTATTTACCTGTCCCTTCTCCTGTAGTTATTCCAACAGAACACAGGAGGTTAATCCCTGCATGGGCAGGCCAGGCCTGCGTCCCAAATGGCACCCTATGCCCTTTATAGTGCACTACTTTTTACTCTATTCAAAACTTGTGCACTATATAGGGCAGGGTTCCTCAACTGGTGGCCCACCTGTAAGACTGTCAAAACACCAGGAAATCAGCTCCAAGTGATTTTAATGGAAGAAATCTGTTCCCAAGTATTCCCATGCATAATAGAGAGACACGTGATCGTATAGAAACGTAAGCAAGGTTTGAAATTATTGTTTTAGTCAAATATCACATATGTTTGAGCTTCTTGTGGTCAATTTGCTCAGTAGCTCAACAACTTCTACAAAGAGACGTATCGGAGACCTTAACATCAATGGGCCATTATCTGAGCCTATGACGTGTGGTATGTACACTACCGGTCAAAAGTTTTAGAACACCTACTCATTCAAGGGTTTTGCTTTATAAAAAATAAAAAAATTCTACATTGTAGAATAATAGTGAAGACATCAAAATTATGAAATAACACATATGGAACCAAAAAGGTGTTAAACAAATCAAAGTATATTTTATATTTGAGATTCTACCAATAGCCACCCTTTGCCTTGATGACAGCTTTGTACACTCTTGGCATTCTCTCAACCAGCTTCATGAGGTAGTCACCTGGAATGCATTTCAACTAACAGGTGTGCCTTCTTAAAAGTTAATTTATGGATTTTTTTCCCCTTCTTAATGCATTTGAGCCAATAAGTTGTGTTGTGACAAGGAAGGGGGGTATACAGAAGATAGCCCTATTTGGTAAAAGACCAAGTCTATATTATGGCAAGAACAGCTCAAATAAGCAAAGAGAAATGACAGTCCATCATTACTTTAAGACATGAAGGTCGATCAATACGGATGAACTTTGAACGTTTCTTCAAGTGCAGTCGCAAAAACCATCAAGCGCTATGATGAAACTGGCTCTCATGAGGACCACCATAGGAATGGAACACCCAGAGTTACCTCTGCTGCAGAGGATAGGTTCATTAGAGTTACCAGCCTCAGAAATTACAGCCCAAATAAATGCTTCACAGAGTTCAAGTAACAGACACATCTCAACATCAACTGTTCAGAGGGGACTGTGAGAATCAGGCCTTCATGGTCGAATTTCTGCAAAGAAACCACTACTAAAGAACACCAATAAGAAGAAGAGACTTGCTTGGGCCAAGAAACACGAGCAATGGACATTAGACCGGTGGAAATATGTCCTTTGGTCTGGAGTCCAAATGGGAGATTTTTGGTTCCAACCGCCGTGTCTTTGTGAGACGCAGTGTGGATGAACGAATGATCTCCGCATGTGTATTTCCCACTGTAAAGCATGGAGGAGGGACCTCAACCAAACTGAGATGGTTTGGGATGAGTCGGACCGCAGAGTGAAGGAAAAGCAGCCAACAAGTGCTCAGCATATGTGGGAACTCCTTCAAGAATGTTGGAAAAGCATTCCAGGTAAAGATGGTTGAGAGAATGCCAAGAGTGCAAAACTGTCATCCAGGCAAAGGGTAGCTATTTGAAGAATCTCAAATCTCAAATATATTTTGATTTGTTTAACCCTTTTTTGGTTACTAAATGATTCCATATGTGTTATTTCATAGTTTTGATGTCTTCACTATTTTTCTACAATGTAATTTTTTTTTTTTTTATAAAGCAAAACCCTTGAATGAGTAGGTGTTCTAAAACTTTTGACCAGTAGTGTAGAGTTACTGTACTCTATATGGACCCACTTTGGAGATGGGGCTCTGTATGTGTAATTCCCATGCAGCGGACAGAGAAAGGCACTCACTAGCTGGAGAGTGCATCTATAATGAGGTGGCACTTTAGAGCAGCAGTAGCAGTGCTTTCCATCACTTGGGATGGTGATGTGGGGCTACAAGGATTATGTGTAGAGGGGTAGGGACCTCTCCAATATATCACTTTACAGAGATTAGCAGAGCCACTTAGGCTAGTGGTCTGGTTGCAGAAATGTGAGGACTAGATGAGGAGAGAAGAACATGGCAGTAAAAAGAATAAGTTGCCGAAGTCAGAAAAGTCTGACCGGCGATCTCCTAGGAAGACAATGTCAATATTTAATTGGTTTGAGAAAAATGAGGCCATGCTCCACAGCAAAGTTGTCCAATAAATGTGTAATAAATTATGCAATTTTTTGGGGGGGACTTATATTGTGAATCAATTTATTCTATTTTAAGTGGTTCATCATTTTATCACGTAGCTCTTTTGTCCTACCTAGAAAAATCATTTTAGAATTGAAGCAGACCCAACATGAATTCATACCAAAGTTTACAAATTATTTGTAATTATATTCTGGCCCACCGACCAGACTGAATCTAGTTGATCATTTACATTTTTATATGGGAAATCATTTAGCAGATGCTATTATCCAGAGCGACTTACAGGAGCGATTAGGGTTTAGTGCCTTGCTCAAGGGCACATTGACAGATTTTTCACCTGGTCAGTTCGGGGATTCAAACCCGTGACCTTTCGGTTATTGGCCCAACGCTCTTAACCACTAGGCTGCCTGCCACCTAGTGAACCCTAAAATAGGGAATTGGGTGCCATTTGAGATGCACGCCAGCTCTATCCTCTCCTCTCCTGCCCTTGAGAGGAGCACCCTTCACTGTGAAAGCAGCTTCTATTCTCTACACAATGGAATGGAATACAGGGAGGAAGAGGCAGGCAGCGTCAAGTGCTCTGGTGGTGAGCCTCTTCAATACAGGACATCAGGCCTTTACTATCTGGTGAGCCTCTTCAATACAGGACATCAGGCCTTTACTATCTGGTGAGCCTCTTCAATACAGGACATCAGATCTTTACTATCTGGTGAGCCTCTTCCATACAGGACATCATGCCTTTACTATCTGGTGAGCCTCTTCCATACAGGACATCAGGCCTTTACTATCTGGTGAGCCTCTTCCATACAGGACATCAGGCCTTTACTATCTGGTGAGCCTCTTCAATACAGGACATCAGGCCTTTACTATCTGGTGAGCCTCTTCAATACAGGACATCAGGCCTTTACTATCTGGTGAGCCTCTTCCATACAGGACATCAGGCCTTTACTATCTGGTGAGCCTCTTCCATACAGGACATCAGGCCTTTACTATCTGGTGAGCCTCTTCAATACAGGACATCAGGCCTTTACTATCTGGTGAGCCTCTTCCATTCAGGACATCAGGCCTTTACTATCTGGTGAGTCTCTTCAATACAGGACATCAGGTCTTTACTATCTGGTGAGCCTCTTCCATACAGGACATCAGGCCTTTACTATCTGGTGAGCCTCTTCCATACAGGACATCAGGCCTTTACTATCTGGTGAGCCTCTTCAATACAGGACATCAGGCCTTTACTTCTCCATGTACACTTGATTCATATCACATCGACATGATATACGGCAACCCAGGCATTTCCTTTATAAAGCAGCAGCAGAATAGAGGAGGGTGGAGATGTAGGGAGGAGGGATACAGGGCTAGGGAAGGGGAGTGAACAAGTGAATATGGATACAATTCGAAAAAGGATAGTTTTGTCTAAACATGAAAAGGCCATGTTGGACCGTGTTTTGGAGACTGAGGCCCTTCTTAGGCAGCATTGGGTGGCACTATTTACAACAGAGGTTTTATGTTTGTGAGGGCGCCTGCTGAGAATCAAACAGCATTTCCTCCCTCAACCCTTTGAATATGACAACTTTGAATTCTGTCGGGTCTCGCAAGGCTGACTCCCAGTCCACCCTGTCATAACTCACACATAAGCTTCCTTATGCCCCTGTGTGCTCTGAGGATAGAACCTTTAAGCACTCCGTTTTAGAGTGAGGCAATATCTTAAAATGAGCCAGCTTTTTCCATCTCCTCTCAAAAAATATTTGGCCATTAACAGCTGTCCCGAAATACACTCAGGTTTGTTATTTATGTCAGGCAGTGAACAAAGTCCTATTGTTAGTAACAGTATGCATATTTAGGGTATTATTCATTCCTATTAACAGTGTGCTGAATATTTAAAGCATGATTCATTAACACACTCACTAACAGGGAAGGATGAAGTAGCAGTATCCCCAGGTTAATGATACGTCTGGGATGTGTCCCAAATGGCACCCTATTCCCTTTTATAGTGCACTACTTTTGAACAGAGCTGGGAATAGGCTGCCATTTGGGATACAGCCCCAGTTGATTGCTGCTCTAATGTCTCTGTAGACTGATTTACATGCGTGTCATTGTATCCTATGCTAATGTCATTGGGACCCCTGGGACACAGTGGAGATGTTGGAATAAAGAGAAAGATTGACAGTTATTTGGGGATGTTTTCCTCACTATCTTTGTACTGGAACTAGGTAATGTGACATACTGGGAAATCATTATCTAGACAGTGGTGTTGCTACACAGAGATACAAACAATCCTATTGTTTTACTGTATATGGAATATCATGCCAACATTATAGAGAAGAATAGCATTATAACTAATGATTGGAACCAACATGTTAGTTCATTCACAGGTCAGACAGAACTACAGTGATATGTTTCTGTGATGTTGAAAACATCGGAAGCACATGGAGAGATACAATATGGATGAAAACACCATGTGTATCGCAGACCTGGGTTTCAAAAGAATGTATTCAAATACTTTGAGCATATTCTTGAGTCTGCCTGATGTGCCAGATGGGAAGGGTTTGCAGTTTCGGGATTTAGCTGTTTGTTTATTAAGCCAGGCTAGCTCAAACAGACACAGATAAAGTGTTTGAAAGTCAGTTCTGGTGTATGGTATCTCACCCGAATTACAGTCCTCACTCATGAACTCCAACTACCTGCAAGACCGGACTGTTAAACTGTGGTCTTGGACCAACACAACTTTGTTTTTCTATCAGGATTCAATCCAAGAGCTGTTGCAGACAGTCAGTCATCTCTAAATCCTCTCTGCTTCCAGCCCTGTGGGTGGTAATGCTAGCATGATCTGGACATCCTCTGTTTGTTTGCTCTACTGCAAGGCAATGAAGGCATGCAGCTATGCTGGGGTGGCGATAGCTGTCAAATATCCTATCATTTCCCTTTATTTTCACAGTTGTCTGCTCTTTGAAACAAATGAAAAAATGTAATTCAATTAAAGGAACAACAGTGCTCTTTTCTTTTCCGACGAGCAGATTCTGTTCTGACATTTTGTTTATCCCTGGACTGATTTTTTAGTTTTGACCCCTTGATTTCAGGCCCTTCTCTACCATTGCATAATAGGTATTTTGGAGGCAATAAAAAGTCCTTGATTTTAGGTCTATTATGCAGATATCTATGTTTGAATGGGCTATTTTTGGTCGTCTGTAGCTCAATTGGTAGAGCACGGCGCTTGTAACGCCAGGGTAGTGGGTTCGATCCCCGGGACCACCCATGCGTAAAAATGTATGCGCACATGACTGTAAGTCGCTTTGGATAAAAGCGTCTGCTAAATGCCATATTATTATATTATTTTAAGGGGGGAATACAAGTCCTTTCATCTAGCCAACCTTCCCTCTCTGTTTATACTGAGTCTGTTGATTTCCTTTGACTTTTTCACCAACGTACATCTCATCTGTCAGCAAGTGACATTTGTTCCTCTATTTTCCAAAAGCAGACAGTGGAGGACAGATCCAAAGTGACATATTGAATATTGCTGCCAGAGCTTTGGGCTCTCTAGGTAGTCAAGGGGAAAACACAGACAAGAATTAAATCCCGATTATTGTGCAGCTCAAAAAAATATATCCAAGTGTACCAATTTTCATGCCTATATATCACACAATAAGTACACAATATTGTCATATTTTTTAACTTACAACTGGATTATAAGGTAAATCAAGATAAACCCTCAGGGTTAAAAGCTGATGATCTAGGAGAGATAATAGATCTGTTGACTAGATGGAAGGCCAAAGAGGTCAAATGTCCAACTTGATCCTAACACTCAATCTAGGGACGGAGAGGTTCAGAGCATCAAAGAGAAAGAGCACAGATATGCTCTAGGAGAATTATAGGTGCACAAAGGGAGAATCTAAGAGCTTTGGGAAGTGTAGCGCTCGGTGAATGGAAGCAACATTAGTCCGATAAATCAGAGCGGGTAGGAGGCGATAAACTGCCAGAAATAGCTCTGTCTACATCCCAAATGGCACCCTATTCCCTTGATAGTGCACTCCTTTTGACCAAGTAATGCACTATATAGGGAATAGGGTGCCATTTAGGACACGAGAGCAGAGAAGCAGACACAGGAAAAGCACATCACAGACACAGAGCCCAGTAAAGTCGATGGAGACTCCAGGGCGATATCAGTCTTCCATGATGCAATGCAGCCAAGGGGTAGGCTACACACCGACTAACCTTAATGGGAAGAGGAATGCTGTTATGGCCTTCTTTCCCCCCTTGCTAACTTACCTTCTATCTGAGAAAAACGTTTATTTAAGGATGCATTTCCAGTAACGAAGAACAATTTGTTTTTCTCTCTGAAAACAAGATTAACCCCACATAATATTGCTTGTGTACCATAAAAAAAACTAAATACCATGCAAATATCTTTAATACATACAGTATTCTTAAATATCACAAAGAAAAAACAGAAGACCTGCAAAAAATGATTTCTCATGCAAATGAGTGAGCGTGTATGTGTGAGCGTGCCTCTCAAACCCGACAGCCACAGCCATGAGAACATTATGACAGTTAGAAATTAGGTATGGGAGAAGAAGAGAAAGGCAGTGGTTGGGTTGCAGGGAATCCAGACGAATGGCGAGTGATCATCTCATTGTTCTGTTGGTTCCCTGAGCGTCAGCCAATCAGCACGCCAGCTACCGCCAAACCACAGAATTTATTGCCTGCATAGTTGGAGGTTTCTCCTCTCCATGCTCTCTTTTTTTTCTTTCTGTCTCGGTCTTTCTTTTGATCACTCTTCCTATAGATTTCTCTCTTTCCATTTATTTTTTCTTTCTCTCTCTCTCTCTGCGTGTGCGAGCAAACGTCTACTCCACACTCTCATAAACACATTACTGGTGGCTAAACCCTCCATTGTGTATGTTAGTGTATTCAGTATTTTTGTATGGTTGTTCCAGCTTTGATGTATTTTCAGGGACAGCCAACGAAGGAATCCTTAACTCGGCGTGATAAACCTATTCCTAACACCCAGTTTCCTTCAGAAATGACAGAGACTTGAAAGGTGTATAGGATGCTACTATTGAATGTAGCTACAGTTCAGCTGTGATTCTCCTTTTCGTTTTACTACCAGTTTTTGATTTAGCGAAATAATTTTAAGATTAAAGCTAAAATAAACAATTTAGGTTAACCATGATTTTCACTTCATTTTTATGTCATAGCTTTGTTAGCAGATTTAAAAGTATTACAGTAAATCTCACTCGAAATGAGAATAGCACTGAACATTTATTAAAATACTCTTCTAAAGTTGACTGTGTTGTTATTACTCAGAGAACAATGGTTCCAAACTGTTAATGTAGCCTGACACTAGGGGGTTATGGTTATGTAGCTCTGCTTATTGTCAGGCAACACAGACAGTTCAGCTGAATTGGCACCCGTTGGGACAGAGTCACTCTCCCTGGCCAACTAATCCTCATCATTAATTACACCCACAAAAGAAAACATTTAACCTAACTGCCACATGTTCAATCACATGTTGTGTCAACAGTCAACACCACATTATTTAAAGAAAATCCCCAGTCATCTGATCTGCATGCCGTATTAGGATTCTTGGAAAGGTTTTGTTAGCTGGGAATACAAAGGATCCGGTTTCTATAGCAGATTCGTCGGTCACACGGCATGCCCAGTCCTGGAACGTGGCCTCGTTTGAAAGATTTCCCAAATCATGAATGAACAGAGCCAGCAGGACATTCTTCCTGGTTTTATTGTGCGTTAATGGATCTAATCCCATCATTAAGAAAAAAAGATGGTGCCAGCCATAGAAATATAATGACTAGAATGGAAAAACTTCCCTCAGACCATGGCAATTTCATTGCATCCACATTGACTTGAATGTGAAACCTCCACTCTAGTGCCTATTATATTTCTATGGTGCTAGCGGCTCTATTCCCTGCAGTGCAGCCTGTCATATCGACCCCTACTGATGATGTAAGAGGAACTACATGGAGGGAAACATCTTCTGGCACATCCCCAAGGGTTATTGACCTGAAATCCCATTAATCCTGTCATCTGAGCCATGTTCTCATTCACAGTAAAGCATCGTGGGAGAGCGTTGTTTGATCACCATGCTATGCCCCGCGGCCTCTCATGTCTAAGTGGGGACGTTGTGTCTCAGCAGAGAGCAACATCAGAAAGAAAGGGTAAAGAGGATAACATTTACCTCTAGTGTTAGCCAGACCACTTATGAGGTAATAGAATGTTGGTACGCTTGTGTTTGTACTCACATGCAAACCGTTAATCCCGGTCCCTCAAATGTCACAATGAGAAAGGTTGTTGTTGCCGTGGAATGTTCAATCAACAGAATTGCGTTTCGTTTAAAAAAATGCCTTGCACATGTGTTGGTGTGATACAGAGAAGAGAGAGGGCACTCGTGTTGGTTTGAAAGTTAGAAAACCTTTAATTGAGGGCTCCCGAGTGGCGCAGCGGTCTAAGGCACTGCATCTCAGTGCTTGAGGCGTCACTACAGACCCCCTGGTTCGATTCCAGGCTGTATCACAACCGGCCGTGATTGGGAGTCCCATAGGGCGGTGCACAATTTGCCCAGCGTCGTCTGGGTTTGGCCGGTGAAGGTCGTCATTGTAAATAAGAATTTGTTCTTAACTGACTTGCCTTGTTAAATAAAGGTAAAAAAATAAAATAATGTATGGGCTAATTCAAGACATTGTTAAATACTGGTGTATTTTAATAATTAAATGCAATTGTCATTAAGCCATGAGCACTGGGACTTTACATGAAAGGTAATTAACATCACTTTGGTCATTTAAAATTCTCTTTCTAGAAATACTGCATGCCTAGCCCTAATTAAGAAAAATAACCACCCTAACTTCTGGAAGCACCCTAACTTCTGTCTACTCTCACTATTCAGTCTTAAACTATTTCATTATCAAACTAGTGTTAAAAAGGAAACGCTAATGGTCTTTAAAGGGATGTATTTTTATGATTTTCTCTGTTCTGGTTAATCTATGTGAATAGTCAGTGGGTCAAAGGTTTATCTCACCAGAAGCACTTATCCTATCAGTGCCTGGCTTAGGTATTTTCTTTAAATGTGCAGTGAGCCATTCAGTCCAGTACACACACACACTCTCTCTCTCTCTCTCTCTCTCTCTCTCTCTCTCTCTCTCTCTCTCTCTCTCTCTCTCTCTCTCTCTCTCTCTCTCTCTCTCTCTCTCTCTCTCTCTCTCTCTCTCTCTCTCTCTCTCTCTCTCTCTCTCTCTCTCTCTCTCTCTCTCTCTCTCTCTCTCTCTCTCTATTCAAGGGGCTTTATTGGCATGGGAAACATATGTTTACATTGCCAAAGCAAGTGAAATAGATAAAAATGAACAGTAAACATTACACTCACAAAAGAATAAAGACACTTCAAATGTCATATTATGTATCTTACTGTCTCTGTTTCTCTCTGTCTCTGCCCCCACTCTCTCTCCCTCTGCCCCCCTTCTCTCTCTCCCTCTGCCCCCCTCCTCTCTCTCTCCCTCCGCCCCCTTCTCTCTCTCTCTCTCCCTCCGCCCCCCTTCTCTCTCTCTCCCTCCGCCCCCCTTCTCTCTCTCTCTCTCTCCCTCTGCCCCCCTTCTCTCTCTCTCTCTCTCTCTCTCTCTCCTCTCTCTCTCTCCCCACCTGATAGCATTACCACAACTGGCCTCATAGCAACCATTTAGAGAGCAGTAAGAGTATAGTCTGTACAGCTAAGTAAAGTCTAAATTACCTCACTATTAACTAATCACTGGATGGGGTATGGCCTAATGGTTTTTATGGGTAGCAAAGCAATCTGCAGTGGATATTTTTGGCTAATTTCCCAGGTCTGTCTAATGTGAGATACTCTGCACAGATTTAACTACGTTTGTGAAATCATTACGTTTAGGCATTAGCCTTTGTGATGATATTTAATTTTATTCAGTCTTAAAGCATTTTTGTTTCTGATGATCCTGTATATGAGAACAAATCGGTACTATTTGGCTTGTTGGGAAGTCTCAGTGGACAAACTAATGACGAAGAATGGCCATCCGTTGTGCTGTATTGATTCGAAGAGAAGGCAATAAGTCCTTTTCAGCCAGAAGCTCTTTGGTATTCAAAATCAGGCCAGTGCATTTTTCCTTATCTCTCACATTTTTTATTTATTTTTCAGATCATAATAAAACAACTCTGCAACTGTCTTGGCAAAAGTAGCGCTTATCCTTTTAAGACATCATAAATAAACGTTCTCCTTAAATTCTTCCATTTACTAAAATATACTGTAAGTCGGATGGTCCAGGAAAATGTTGATAACCACATGAAAACACTTCCCTGTTCCTGAGTCTGTGACTTGGCATCTGGGGTGAGCATGCCACAAGGGAAAAATATTCATCTAGACTTGACCCGAGTTTTATACGTCTTTATAGATCACAGACACGTTGAGGCCTGTCCACACATAAAAAAAAATAATGTTTGCTAAGTTTTATATCCTGACAATAATATTTCTTAAACTGCTCTAGAGTTTCTGCCTAGAGTTCTGAGGGAATGTGCAATGTATTACTTTAGAATGAGATTTTGTGTTTTTGAAAAACAATTGATTTAAAAAAAACATGAAAGCAATAACATAGTCATTCTACTATGGCAAATCAAAAACAGCGTGTTCCCAATGATTTCAAATTATTTGACTGACTTTGATATAAAGTACAGCATATTACAACAGATTAATGAAAAAAGTGGGACTATGGCCATTCCATGTATTATGGCAAACAGCGTATTCCTAATTATTTTAAGTTCTTTCACAGCCTTTGATAAAGTTCTGTGTAGTACAACAGATCCAAGTAAAGGAAAACATGTCAAGAGCTTTAGAATAACTGATAGGAGTATGAAGAAAAGAAGCCAGTAGATTGAACCCAGAACCCTGTCTGTTGACATGTAGGTGGCTCAGAAGAAGCCTTTCTATATATGATAATCCATCTGTGGATCATAACTCATGAGCCTTGATAAAATCCTTTTTCAAGTCCAGAAAAACTTGCTCACATTCTTTTTTTAGTGTGTTATCACCAGAAGAAAATACCTTTCCCAAGAATCCCTTCTTTCCCTTCCTCCCTTTCCGTCTCGAAGACGGAGTGATGTGCTTTTCTAAAATGTTCTCCTCTCACTCATCATCTCAGCCTGGCAGTGAAAGGTAAAGGCAGGCAGAAGCAGCCGATGTATCATTATCTATCAACATAATGAGTAAACTTGTTCATTTTAATCAAAGGTTCTATCTCTGTGACATGCCAGACATTTTGAAAGAGTTTTCAGAGTTTCTGCAGAACTTAAATTATACAGTTTTGGTAGCTAATGAGATAGCATTAGTAGTTTTAAATATAAAAATGTGTGACGTGAATCAAACACACCAACATTTTGTCAAACGCTGAATGAAAAAATTAAATAATATATTCATCAAAAGAACAAAACTACTTGCTGAGATGCAGTGTAGCTGAGATAGAAAGAAAGCGATGTTACAGGGGCAGGTTCAGAAAGGACAATGGCCGTGTCCAAATACCCTTACTTGCGTTCTAAAGAGTAGGCATTTTGGGTATTCGAAAATATAACTTTTCATAGTATGTGAAATTTTGAAAACTGAGTATGCTTTAAATGCCTGTATGTCACGCTAATTTGCCTTTTCATCTAGTAGAATTCGCTGCACACTATTGAAGAAGAGAATCGTCTTTCGAGACCCACTTGTGTTTGACAACAGCTGATAATCACGAGGTGACACGCTGTACTAAAATTAACGAATGGCGGAAATAAACGCAATTGTGCATCAGATGACACATCCTCAGTATGGATGAGTAGTATGTTGATATTTGTTGCTTACTGCATACAATTGTACTAAACAGTACGTTCGAAATAGTATGTAGTACGATTAGTACACAGTATGTAGTATTAGTAAGTAGTAGGCAAGACAGTTTTTGGACACGGCCAGCGTGCTGCAGGACACTAGTTATTTCACCACGAGCCCTCGGTCTCTAGTTAAATAGTTAACTGAGAAGCATGCTCTGGTTCAGGGACGGAGAACTCAAGCCAAGCCGTTATATTGCTCTGACAAGCTTGTTTAACGGTAGCCGTGGGCCTGTTCGCCACTGACTGTGGTTAGTAACTCTAAACAGATTGTTATCTAAGGCTGAGTTGATGCATGTTAGAGCAGCAATGTAGAAATCAATAGCATTATGTGATCAATTGTTTTAAACCAATTTTTTAAACCAAATCAAGTATAAAGAGTATAACCCCAAGCCCCCTCCCTCAGAAGGGGAAATTGGTATTATAAAAAAAAATTATGTAGACAATTAAGGTGTTCACATAACAGTAGCCTAATTTAGTATACGTTCACAATTGTATTCTTAACATTTTAATTATATTTTTGTAAATTTTACAATTTCTCTAAAAACCTGATCTCGTCTCCAGTATCCACTTTTGTTTTGTAACCTTCTCAGGAAATTGAGAAGGTTAAACAGAGGAACATTGATCCTTTACGTCTGCGTCCCAAATGGCAGCCAATTCCCTACATTGTGCACTACTTTTGACCAGAGCCCAATCGGTCCTTGTCAAAATTAGTACACAATATAGGGAATAGGTTGCCATTTGGGATGCATTCTTCCTTTTGAAGTCACCAAGACAGGCCCCAGGGTTCATAATCAATAGAAGAAAAACAAACCAATCTGGGGTTGATTGTTCATGGTGTTCCTGGCGTACCTTATCACAAAGAAGAATTAGAGACTGCTGTACCAAAATGACTGTTATTGTGACGATCCCGGCTGTCTGAGTCGGGTCCTGTCTGGTGACTAGTGTTCCTGCTCGTATTCTCCAGTTTCCCGAGGGTTCGGGAACGCTCCGGGGAGCGCTCTGGTTTTCCGCACCTGCATCCCATCAGCAATCTGCACACCTGGTCCTGATCATCACCCTTCTTAGGCTCTGGGCCAACATCCAGTTCCTGCCGGATCGTTAGCCATGAACAGTATGTTGTCAGCGTATCAGTCTCTGAGCCAGTTGTGTTAGTTTTGTTGTTTTGCACCTTTTTGACTTGCTGTGTACTGACCTCCGTTTTGTTCTGTCTGCAGTCCCTCACCCGGAACCTTCACCCAACCTCTGCCTGATGGTCGGCGGCTGCCGAGCCAGTACCGGACCAACCACTGCACCCTCAACAACCCATCCACGCCACCCGCTCTGTTCCCTGGATTATTCAGCTTCACTCGGACTCTATAAATAAACACTCACCTTTGTCTCACGTACCGTGTCCTGGTCTGCTTCTGGGTTCTGGCTTAGTTAACCGTGACAGAACGATCCGCCAGTAATGAACCCAGCGGACCTGGACTCTGTTCGCCATGCTATTACCCAGCAGGAGAAGATGTTGGGCCATCATAGCACGGTACTACAGGAGATCGCGTTGTCAGTTCGGAACCTTTCTACCGGTCTGACGGAGGTCCAGAACCAACGCAAGTGTCCGGTGGAGGATCCACTACCGGTTTCACCCATCTCGCCTGCCGCTTCTGAAGCTGTGTCCATCCGTGAGCCCAAGGTTCCGACGCCGGATAAGTATGAGGGAGAGCTGGGAAGATGCCGTTCCTTCCTTATGCAGTGTGGACTAGTGTTCGATCTACAGCCCTACTCTTATGCCACAGACAAGGCTAGGATAGCCTTTGTGATTGAGTTGCTGCGTGGTCGAGCGCTGGAGTGGGCTTCAGCCGTTTGGGAACGACAGGATCCCTGCATGGCTTCATACCAGGGGTTCACGGCCGAGATGAGGAAGCTCTTCGACCATTCCGTCCGAGGGAGGGACGCAGCTAGGCGCCTGTTTTCGCTCGCCAAGGAACTCGCAGCGTGGCCGACTTCGTGATCGAGTTCAAGACGTTGGCTGTGGAGAGTGGGTGGAACGAGGAGTCTCTGCAAGCGGCCTTTTACCAGGGTCTGTCGGAGCAGCTCAAGGATGAGTTGATCTCCTATCCGGAGCCTAGTGACCTGGACAGCTTGGTAGCTTTGTCTATTCGGGTGGATAATCGAGTCCGAGAGCGAAGGAGGGAGAAGCAATGGGTTCCGTCCAACCGATCAGCTTCTCAGTTCCCAGTCGGGTCGGGTGGTGGACCAGAACACGTCGATCATTCTCCTCCACAATGGATTAGTGGAGAGGTCCTCTCTCCCGATTCTGAACCCATGCAAGTGGGGCGGCACGGGTTAACCAAGGAGGAGCGTCAACAGAGACGTCAGACCAACTGCTGCCTCTACTGTGGTAGCTCGGGACATTACATCTCCACCTGTTCCCGGCGGTCGTCAAACTGCCCGGCTCGCTAAAGTTGGGAGGACTTTTAGCGAGCCAGTTTCAACCTCTCAGTACCTCTGTCAGACCCCGTTTCCCGGCTACCCTTGTGAACAGGAATCAGAGCTTAGCGCTTAACGCTTTTATCGATTCAGGTGCCGATGGAAGCTTTCTTGATGCCGAGTTGGTGGAACAGCTGGGGCTTTCCAAGGAGCAATTGCCGGAAGCCATTGAAGCGACCACTCTGAACGGCAGTAGTCTGGCACGTATCACGATGAGGACTGAACCGGTTAAGATGCGGTTGTCGGGGAATCATTCTGAGATGATTTCATTCTTCATTCTGCCGTCTTCCCATGTTCCTCTGGTCCTTGGATACCCCTGGCTGAAGGAACACAATCCCACGTTCGATTGGGTGACGGGCAAGGTAACGAGTTGGAGCCTTGATTGTCATGCTAACTGTCTCAAGACTGCCTGCCCCCATTCGGTTCCCAGTCAGGTGATTGAGGCTAAACCCCCCAGATTTGTCCCTGGTTCCCGAGACATATCACGATTTGGGGGAAGTTTTCAGTAAGCAGAAGGCTCTGTCACTCCCTCCCCACCGACCCTATGATTGTGCCATCAACCTGGTCCCTGGAGCTGTCTACCCCAAGGGAAGGTTATACAGTATCTCCCGACCTGAACGTGAGGCGTTGGAGACCTACATCAAGGAGTCCCTAGCTGCTGGTCTCGTTCGCCCTCGTCATCACCCCTGGGGGCAGGATTCTTCTTTGTGGGTAAGAAGGATGGCTCTCTTCGACCGTGTATTGATTATCGGGGGTTGAATGACATCACGATCAAGAACAAGTATCCCCTGCCCTTGATGAGTTCTGCCTTCGACTCCTTACAGGGTGCTACGGTGTTCACCAAGCTAGACCTACGCAATGCGTATCACCTGGTCCGGATCAGAGAGGGGGACGAGTGGTTGACGGGTTTCAATACACCGATGGGTCACTCGAGTATCAGGTGATGCCGTTTGGACTGACCAATGCTCCAGCGGTATTCCAGAGTATGGTGAACGACGTCCTGAGAGATATGATCGGTCTCTTTGTGTTTGTTTACCTGGATGACATTCTGATCTTCTCGAAGGAACCTTCCGACCACGTCCAGCATGTCCGGCAGGTGCTGCAGCGATTGTTGGAGAATCGCCTGTTCGTGAAGGCCGAGAAGTGCGAGTTTCACGCCCACACGACATCCTTTCTCGGGTACATCATCTCCAGGGGAGAGATTAGGATGGACCAGGAGAAGGTTAGAGCGGTTCTGGAATGGGCCCAGCCCGGTACGAGATTGCAGCTCCAGAGATTTTTGGGGTTTGCGAATTTCTACCGCAGATTCATCCGGGATTACAGCCGTGTGGCCGCTCCGTTAACTGCCTTGACTTCCAGCATCAGGACCTTCAAGTGGAATCCGGAGGCGGATCGAGCGTTTCTGGATTTGAAGAGGCGATTCACCAACGCACCGATTCTCTCTCAACCGGACACGGCCCGTCAGTTCGTTGTTGAAGTGGACGCGTCTGATGTGGGAGTTGGCGCCATCCTGTCGCAGCGATGCTCCACGGACAGTAAACTCCATCCCTGCGCCTACTACTCTCGTCGCCTTTCGCCTGCGGAGAGGAATTACGATGTGGGTAACCGGGAGCTTCTCGCGGTGAAACTTGCCTTGGAGGAGTGGCGCCACTGGTTGGAGGGGGCGGAGCAACCGTTTATTGTCTGGACGGACCACAAGAATCTTGCTTACGTGCAATCGGCTAAACGTCTCAACTCCCGTCAGGCCAGGTGGGCGTTGTTTTTCGGACGATTCAAGTTTGCCCTGACGTTCCGACCTGGATCTAAGAACGGCAAGGCGGACGCCTTGTCCCGGATGTTCTCCAAGACGGAGGAGAGTGGGTCCAAGACCGAGACAATCCTCCCCCGGAACTGCGTCGTGGGAGCAGTTATGTGGAAGATTGAGGAGGAGGTGCTGGCGGCCCTTCGGACTCAGCCCGGTCCCGGTAACGGTCCACCCGGTCGGTTGTTTGTGCCTGAGTCGGTTCGTCCTGCTGTCCTCAAATGGTCCCACGCAAGCAAGATGGCTTGTCACCCTGGCGTGGCTCGGACTATGGCGTTTCTTCGCAGACGTTTTTGGTGGCCTGCCATGGCCGAGGATACTCGGGGTTTTGTTGCTGCCTGTCCAGTGTGTGCGCAAAATAAGAGTACCAATCGGCCCAGCTCTGGACTACTTCACCCCCTTCCTATTCCCCGGCCGACCATGGTCGCATCTGGCCCTGGACTTCGTCACGGGGTTGCCCGCCTCTGAGGGGAACACGGTCGTTCTGACTATCGTGGACAGATTCAGCAAGTTCGCCCACTTTGTGCCAATTGCCAAGCTTCCCTCTGCCTCGGAGACGTCCGAGATCCTGGTTAGGGAGGTTTTCAGGGTCCACGGTTTGCCCAGTGATATCGTTTCCGACCGTGGCCCTCAGTTTACCTCTGCTGTCTGGAAGTCCTTCTGTTTGGCCATTGGAGCTACGGTCAGTCTCACATCTGGTTTTCACCCCCAATCCAATGGTCAGGCGGAGAGAGCCAACCAGAAGATGGAATCAACGCTACGCTGTCTGGTCTCTTCCAACCCCACCTCCTGGGTTTCTCAGTTGCCTTGGGTTGAGTATGCCCACAATACTCTTCCTACATCTGCCACTGGGATGTCTCCCTTCCAGTGCCTGTATGGCTACCAACCTCCCCTGTTTCCTTCTCAGGAGAAGGAGCTCTCAGTGCCTTCTGTTCAGGCCCATATTCGGCGTTGCCACCGGACCTGGCATCGGGCCAGAAAGGCACTCCTTAGAGTTTCGGACCGGTATCAGCTCCAGGCGAATCGCCGCCGGATTCCCGCTCCCACCTATACCATCGGAGATAGGGTTTGGTTGGCCACACGGGATCTTCCGTTACGGACTGAGTCTAGGAAGTTGTTACCGAAGTTCATTGGTCCGTTTGTGGTGGAGAAGGTGATCAATCCAGTGGCAGTTCGACTCAAACTACCGAGGACGCTCAGAGTCCATCCCACCTTTCATGTCTCCTGCCTCAAGCCTGTCTTCCTCAGTCCTCTGTTGCCTCCTCCGCCTCCTCCTCCTCCTCCTCGGATGATCGGAGGTGGTCCTGCCTACACGGTGCGTCGCATCATGGATTCCAGACGGCGGGGCCGGGGTTTCCAGTATCTCGTGGACTGGGAGGGTATGGCCCTGAGGAGAGGAGTTGGATTCCGCGGCGACAGGTCCTAGACGCAGACCTCATCAGTGACTTCTACCGCCTCCATCCTGGCGCTCCGGAAGTCCGCCCCGGTGGCGTTCGGTCGGAGGGGGGTACTGTGACGATCCCGGCTGTCTGAGTCGGGTCCTGTCTGGTGACTAGTGTTCCTGCTCGTATTCTCCAGTTTCCCGAGGGTTCGGGAACGCTCCGGGGAGCGCTCTGGTTTTCCGCACCTGCATCCCATCAGCAATCTGCACACCTGGTCCTGATCATCACCCTTCTTAGGCTCTGGGCCAACATCCAGTTCCTGCCGGATCGTTAGCCATGAACAGTATGTTGTCAGCGTATCAGTCTCTGAGCCAGTTGTGTTAGTTTTGTTGTTTTGCACCTTTTTTGACTTGCTGTGTACTGACCTCCGTTTTGTTCTGTCTGCAGTCCCTCACCCGAACCTTCACCCAACCTCTGCCTGATGGTCGGCGGCTGCCGAGCCAGTACCGGACCAACCACTGCACCCTCAACAACCCATCCACGCCACCCGCTCTGTTCCCTGGATTATTCAGCTTCACTCGGACTCTATAAATAAACACTCACCTTTGTCTCACGTACCGTGTCCTGGTCTGCTTCTGGGTTCTGGCTTAGTTAACCGTGACAGTTATATATAGGAGGCCAGGTAAAGCACAATCAATCAGGAGGAAAATGAATTCCCATTGAGAGATTCTCTTGACCGAGAGACATGGGAAGGGGAAGCATAATCAGTCTGAATTATAAATGTCTCACAATGGTTAAGGAATCTGTGAGAAAATGACAGCTGTATGAATAATAATTTTCAACCAGACAGTTATTCCAGTCTCTCTGATTGAGGCTTGTGTAAGATTTTGATAGTAAAACAGTGGTTAAGCCTTTTAGTTAGCTAGGCAAAGCCTGTGGTTCTTTTCGGGCTGGAATGAGAACTAAGCTTTCAATGCTGACTGGGCCATTGTTTTCCTCTGTTTTTAGCAGAGGCTGATCCTTTTCATCCCATCCTTATGATATACGTAGAGGTATGACGCATAGATCATCGCCTCATTAATCAAGATTGTATCTACGGTCGAGATCCCCATGACAGCGATCTCAAACAATCTGCAGACAGACTTCAACCCTGTGTGAAACATGTGCACCAGTCACGCCTCACGGCTCTTCATTGTAATCAGAGGGCTGATATAAATACTATGCATGCCAGTCTCTCTTGGCTAAGAGTTGAGGAGAGACTGACTGCATCACTTTTTTTTATAAGAAACATTAAAGAGTTAAATCCCAAATTATTTGCATAGTCAACTTACACACAGCTCTGACACACACACACTTACCCCACCAGACATGCCACCAGGGGTCTTTTCACAGTCCCCAAATCCAGAACAAATTCAAGAAAGCATACAGTATTATATAGAGTAGCTGCTGCTTTTGCAACAGCTAATGGGGATCCTGATAAAAAACCAAAAGCTACTGAACTGAATGTCAGTGATCAACAAAGAGTGACTGTATCTGAAGCTCTAATTTGGCTCAGATGTAAGAGCCATAGGAGTAACAACGTGGCTGGCTGAGAAACATTGCATGGTTCAACATTATTCCACCTGTCTCCTCAAACCATTGAACGATGTTGGTTTGCTGAATTGAGTCCTTACTTTTCACATTTAAGTGAAATCTACATGCCAATAGTATGGCGCATTGACTGACTCAAAACCAAAAGTAAAACCAACGTTGTTGGGAGAAAAACCACTTCTATTAAATATCCCCTCTGCTCTCTCCAGATGAACAGTTCCATCAACAGAAACCCTCTCCTCTTCCTTCTCTCTATCCACAGTCCATGTCAATTAAATGTGGTCAGAGTTAGACCCCTTCACTCAGACTCAGCCAAGGAGAGAAGGAGAAAGCCATCAGGGAGACGTTACATTGACACAGAGAGGAAGTGACAGTCTGGAAAGGGCAGGGGAGGTGATCCCTAATAAACGAGAGAGGGAGATTTCCACAAAGGCCCAAATGAACATATACTCAAAAAAAGAATCCCTTTAACCACAAGCATATGGCTTAGTTAATTTATATGAAGGAGTAATCTCAATTCATCTACCCGTCTTCTGCTTACTGATCATAACCAATTTAGATTGGATACTGTAACAATGATGCTGAGAGTCAGGAAGCTGGTGCAGGTGGTGAGTTTAATGATAATAACGAACAGGGCGATACAAAACAAGAGAGCGTCTGGACATGAACACAGAAACAATACTGCCTGAAGAGTGACGCTAGGGAGTGCTAAATTAAGGGGGAGTAATCAGGGTAGTGATGACGTCCAGGTTTGCCTCATGATGGGGCGCAGGTGTGCGTAATGAGGGTTGCCAGGTGTGCGTAATGAGGGTTGCCAGGTGTGCGTAGTGATGGGTTGCCAGGACCGGTGGTTAGTAAACCCGGTGACGTCGAGCGCCGGAGTGGGGGAGCGGGAGTAGACGTGACCGATACATTAGGGTGCATTGTATCAATCATGAAACAACAGTACGAAAATAGCTGTAATAGCAAATTGCCTCCATGTCGGAATGTTGGGAGAAATGGCATTTTGAGAAAAATGCCTAGGCTGGGTTCTGAGTTTGTCCATTTTGTTTTTCATGATGAAAACAAACTCATTTCTGACATTTTACATTTTAATTAATTGTACAACTTTCACAAATAGCAAATGCCACGAAGTAAAATCACAATAATGCATAAAAATCTATCCAAAAACAGATGCCACTCCCTCATTGGACTACATTACACCTGAATCAGAGCCAATATCTCTACACTCATAATATAATCAGCCAATATTTCTACACTCATAATAGAATCAGTCTATGTCTCTACTCTCATAAAATAATCAGAGCCTATATATCTACACTCATAATAGAATCAACCTATATCTCTACTCTCCTATATCTATACTCTCCTATATCTCTACTCTGCTATATCTCTACTCTGCTATATTTCCTACGGGGGGCCAGTATGAAAAATGTATGCACTCACTAACTGTAAGTCGCTCTGGATAAGAGCGTCTGCTAAATGACTAAAATGTAATCTCTACTCTCCTATATCTCTACTCTCCTATATCTCTACTCTGCTATATCTCTACTCTCATACGCTCTGCATAGGATCAAGCGTGATCGAAGCACAACTATACTGTACATCATCTCCACCTACTGATGCAGACGGGTGTTCCGTATAGGTAGACAGTGTAGTATAGCAGAGTAGGGGGATACTGATCTTGGGTCAGTTTTGCATTTTCCCCACTAATCGTTAAGGTTAGGAATGAGGGAGGGGAAGCTGATCCTAGGTCCATACCTAAGGGAAACTTCACCCTGGAGTGTAGTATATAGGACTGAACGTTAGGTAGACACAGCAGAGGTCACAGCAGGGGTTAATCACTGGAAATGGTTAACAGCTTAGAGTGGGGAGAACTGGCACACCAACCAACACTATTCAAAATAGATTCAGAGAGAACAGCTCCTCTTTGTGTTCCGGCAGCTTAATGAATAAGGAAATGTCTTGGGTAGTACGAAGACAGCCGATCATGTTGCTTCAAGAACATGAGTGATATGCACTAATTTGAAACTGACAGCACACATATTGCAACACTTATACTTGTGATGTAATATTCACATCCTGCCATCGCTAGCTCTGTGTGTTCTGCTCCAAGGGTGCTTCAGGGTCCCCCGCTGTCTATAAATGTCATTACTATGTTATGGGGACTTAATTGTTTGTGGGAGCAGCTGCATCCACACATCAGTGCGAACAGGGAGCTGTATTATCTCACACTAGCTTCATGCACTACTGTGTATTTTATAATGGGGGGGGGGGGAAACTCTACACGTCATTCTGCCTGGACAATGTCTTGACTTAGACCGCAGTACAATTTTCTACTGTCGATTTTAAAAGAGAAAGATACATTTTAGAAAACCACTTCAAGATGAAGTTGCACAAAAGCACGTCTTACACAAAATCTACGGTACACAAAAGGCCCAAGGACAAAACGTCACAACAACTAACACATTTCAATCACATTTCCTTTAAAGCTACAGTTTAGGATTCAAAAAACAACATGGAAGAATGGAAATGACTATTGAACCTATTCCCGGATCCCAGACAGTACCTTTAAATGGACACAGTGTGTGTGTGGGGGGGTGGGATAGTGTGTGTGTGTGTGTGTGTGTGTGTGTGTGGCATTTTACCAGGGCACATCCCAGGGACACGACAGCACCAAGGTTTAATTTCCATTTGAATTGTATCTCCCTCCAGGCTCTCCAGACTCTCTTCTCTCTGCTGTCCCGTCAGTCGTCCATATCTGCCGCTCCACTCATCACTGATCACACAGCTGATGTATTACTCCCCAATCTCAAAGATAGAAAGAGCAACCAGACATATGCAACTGAGCTCCAATTGGCCTGTGTGTGTGTGTGTGTGTTTGTGTGTGTATCTGCGTGCGTGCATGTGTTTCTGTCTGTCCTAGAGTGTCCCATCATATCTGTGCACGTTGCTTCTACAGCCCCTCAGCCCATCTCAAATCAATGCCGGTTCGGACGGACGGACCGTAGGTAGGTACAGTGGGGAGAACAAGTATTTGATACACTGCCGATTTTGCAGGTTTTCCTACTTACAAAGCATGCAGAGGTCTGTAATTTTTATCATAGGTACACTTCAACTGTGAGAGACGGAATCTAAAACAAAAATCCAGAAAATCACATTGTATGATTTTTAAGTAATTAATTTGCATTTTATTGCATGACATAAGTATTTGATCACCTACCAACCAGTAAGAATTCCAGCTCTCACAGACCTTTTAGTTTTTCTTTAAGAAGCCCTCCTGTTCTCCACTCATTACCTGTATTAACTGCACCTGTTTGAACTTGTTACCTGTATAAAAGACACCTGTCCACACACTCAATCAAACAGACTCCAACCTCTCCACAATAGCCAAGACCAGAGAGGACATCAGGGATAAAATTGTAGACCTGCACAAGGCTGGGATGGGCTACAGGACAATAGGCAAGCAGCTTGGTGAGAAGGCAACAACTGTTGGCGCAATTATTAGAAAATGGAAGAAGTTCAAGATGACGGTCAATCACCCTCGGTCTGGGGCTCCATGCAAGATCTCACCTCGTGGGGCATCAATGATCATGAGGAAGGTGAGGGATCAGCCCAGAACTACACAGCAGGACCTGGTCAATGACCTGAAGAGAGCTGGGACCACAGTCTCAAAGAAAACCATTAGTAACACACTACGCCGTCATGGATTAAAATCCTGCAGCGCACGCAAGGTCCCCCTACTCAAGCAAGCGCATGTCCAGGCCCGTCTGAAGTTTGCCAATGAACATCTGGATGATCCAGAGGAGGAATGGGAGATGGTCATGTGGTCTGATGAAACAAAAATAGAGCTTTTTGGTCTAAACTCCACTCGCCGTGTTTGGAGGAAGAAGAAGGATGAGTACAACCCCAAGAACACCATCCCAACCGTGAAGAATGGAGGTGGAAACATCATTCTTTGGGGATGCTTTTCTGCAAAGGGGACAGGACGACTGCACCGTATTGAGGGGAGGATGGATGGGGCCATGTATCGCGAGATCTTGGCCAACAACCTCCTTCCCTCAGTAAGAGCATTGAAGATGGGTCGTGGCTGGGTCTTCCAGAATGACAACGACACAGCCAGGGCAACTAAGGAGTGGCTCCGTAAGAAGCATCTCAAGGTCCTGGAGTGGCCTAGCCAGTCTCCAGACCTGAACCCAACAGAAAATCTTTGGAGGGAGCTGAAAGTCCGTATTGCCCAGCAACAGCCCCAAAACCTGAAGGATCTGGAGAAGGTCTGTATGGAGGAGTGGGCCAAAATCCCTGCTGCAGTGTGTGCAAACCTGGTCAAGACCTACAGGAAACGTATGATCTCTGTAATTGCAAACAAAGGTTTCTGTACCAAATATTAAGTTCTGCTTTTCTGATGTATCAAATATTTATGTCATGCAATAAAATGCAAATGAATTACTTAAAAATCATACAATGTGATTTTCTGGATTTTTGTTTTAGATTCCGTCTCTCACAGTTGAAGTGTACCTATGATAAAAATGACAGACCTCTACATGCTTTGGCAGTGTATCAAATACTTGTTCTCCCCACTGTAGGTAGGTAGGTAGGTAGGTAAGTAGGTAAGTAAGTAAGTAAGTAATACATTTCCTTAAACATGATTACATTAACAGAACTAATCTATTCAATGAGGCATAATAATAATAATAATAATAATAATAATAATAATAATAATAATAATAATAATATTAATAATAATAATATGCCATTTAGCAGACGCTTTTATCCAAAGCGACTTACAGTCATGCGTGCATACATTTTTGTGTATGGGTGGTCCCGGGGATTGAACCCACTAGCATCCCATCCGGATATAGCCACCTGGGTACTTTCTGTCCCTGGCCTGTTCAAAAGTAGTGCACTATGTAGGGAATAGGGGTGCCATTTGGGATGTAGCCTTACTGATTTTCTATAAGTATAGATTTGATATAATATCCTATGGAATGACATCATTGATTGCTAATGATCTTCATAAATATGCGAAAACAATGTATAAGAGGAATGGTTTAAGGCTGTGTCATGGCAGTTATCATTAGATTTAGTCTCTTCATGAGAAGTCCATATCAAGTCACCTATCAGATCATCTGAGTGGACACATTGTGGTACTACCGGAGCTATCCCACACTCTGATTATACAAGAGCTTGATAGCTGTCTGTGAGACGTTGATAACAGCCACAGTCTCACCAGCCACAATCACAATGACATCTCCTTCACACACTCCTCATGAGGGAAAAGTGCTGCTGCTTTGGGTACAATAATAATATTAACGTTCAATTGCTACTTTGGAATTCACATGTAAAATCACATGCTCCTCTAAATGGCACTGCTAGGACACGGAACTGATTATACGTTAAATGTTCCCAAATCACTGAGAGGGAAAGTGAAAATACAGTATGGTATGGGAAGGGGAAATTGTAGGCGAAGCAATGTTTTGTACATACGCTTTGAGAAAATGTCTTTACATCAGCATGTCATGCTCAAAGAAAAATCCAGAATGTGTGTCAACAGCATTAGTCTATTTGGGAGGGATTGGTTTTTAAGGTATGACACATTTTAAAAACTAGATACATTTTACATTACACAGCATTTAATTTGTTTTGTTTTATTTCGATATTAAATAGATAATGTCACAGCCCTATAAACCATGTTAAATTGTGTGAGACAGATTCCTTCATATGGTCAAGCAAATATGCCATCCATTGACTAAATGATTCAGAAATACACATACAGTATGCCCTTTTATAGTCACGGCTAAATCATCAAATATTTCCCATTGTGTTTCTTTGGTGTTTATAACATCTTGTATTCCCATCGTCTCATTCTTGCCAAATATCACCCAGCATTATAAACAGAGTTAATGATCGAACGCAAAGGTCACTGCCATCAGCTCATCACAAGCTGCGCAACGGAAAAGGAGGGCGCAATTTATTGATGTAAAATTGCAAAATTGAACTATCATCAATGACTCTTGATTAGCAGGCTATATTATTGTATTACTGGAGTGAGAGATAGTGACAGACAAATAATAAAATGAATCCAAATGTGATTAAATAAATGCAATAAGATAATTGAAAGCTCTTACCTTGGTAAAGTTGGGTTGAAAGATTGAAATTCCGTAATCGGGGTCCAATAGTGATGTATTTCAGAAGAGCTCGATGTTGCAGCCTATGTAGACGAAAAGCTTGTTCTGAAACTGTCTTCCATCGTCCGTGATCCTATTTAACTCAACGAAATGTAAATTTACACAAAAAAAATCAAACGGAGAAGAATTGTCCACTCGATATAATAATAATAATAATAATAAAATCAATCAAGTGCGACAATTGCCATTGTTTAATGGATTGCAGCTATGAAGGCTACTTTTTATGACTGGCGCGTGGTTAACGCTTTCACGGTGATAATGCCCCGTCTGTAGCCGTTAACTCTGTGACAGTTCACTAACCGGTAATCCAAGTGCATCTAACTGCCGCTTCCCGTTTCGCAGACAGTGCATGTGGCAGAGCTCCTCCTCGGATTGTCACTGCCCGGTAGGTTTCAGCACTCTGTTAAACACACTGCATGGCGAGGTGCGAGCATCTCAGTGCGCTCTATCTTCTGACTGGCGCTCTGATCTGGGCACAAGTGATGGAGTCTTGAAAAGGACAATTCAGGTAATAAATGTGTAACCCAATGGAAATTAAGATTCCCACCGGCTGATTATTGCTGTTGTTATCATCTTCCTCCTCAATGGATCTGGTAGGCTATCCTATAAAAACATGTGATTGGCTATTGATTCCTTGAGAAAATGTTGAACATGAACTAATTATTGTTTGATTCTATACTGAACAAAAATATAAACGCAACATGCAACAATTTCAACAATTTTATTTAGTTACAGTTCATATAAGGAAATCAGTCAATTTAAATAAATTCTTAAGGCCCTAATCTATGTATTTCACATGACTGGGCAGGGGCGCAGCCACTTGGGAGCCAAGCCCACCCACTGGGGAGCCAGGCCCAGCCAAAAGTGCTTCATTATAGACATAAATACTCAGTTTCATCAGCTGTCCGGGTGGTTTGTCTCAGACGATCCCACAGGCGAAGAAGCCGGATGTGGAGGTTCTGGGCTGGTGTGGTTACAAGTGCTCTGTGGTTGTGAGGCCGGTTGGACGTACTGCCAAATTTCCTAAAACGACGTTGGAAGTGGTTTATGGTAGAGAAATGAACATTCAATTATCTGGCAACCACTCTGGTGGACATTCCTGCAGTCAGCATAACAATTGCACGCTCCCTCAAAACTTCAGACATCTGTGGCATTGTGTTGTGTGACAAAACTGCACATTTTAATGTGGCCTTTTATTGTCCCCAGCACAAGGTGCACCTGTGTAATGATCATGCTGTTTAATCATCTTCTTGATATGCCACACCTGTCAGGTGGATGGATTATCTTGGCAAAGGAGAAATGCTCACTAACAGGGATGAAAACAAATTTGTGCACAACATATGAGATAAATAAGCTTTTTGTGCGTATGGAACATTTCTGGGATCTTTAATTTCATGAAACATGGGACCAACACTTTACATGTTGCATTTATATTTTTGTTCAGTATATGATTCTATATTTTTTACAGTGAGGTGAAGCATTTGTGATTGTCAAGGCACAAGGCACAAGGCACAAGCAGCATTCTTAATTAATGGTCCTCCTACCTATGGCAAAAGTCAAAAAGGAGGCTGCAGAAACAAACATCTTCATAGTCATCTTCAGAATTGTATTTTTCCTGGGAATCATCATCATCATCACCACTTCTTCCTTCTACACACACACACACACACACACACACACACACACACACACACACACACACACACACACACACACACACACACACACACACACACACACACACACACACACACATAGACAGAGTGGGTTATGTGGGTGTGAAGCTGCATATTTATGACTTATTATTACACTGAAATGCATGATGGTCTTGTCATCTCTAAGATTCATCTCTAAATCTCAAACAGCAGTGATACTTTAAATGCTCAGACAGTTAATCCACTGGGGAGAACGGGGTGGGCAAACAATCTTTTCATGGATGTTTTTTCTTCCAACTTTTAAAATAACTTTTCCCTTTCTGCTGCCTGTGAGGAGTGTTGGTTCACGTCTCGGAGAGATCATTAGATTAACCTTAACTAGCACACATAATCTCCCAGTGATTATTTTAATACACACTGCTCATTAGTGAAGCCACAATGTTAATTTAACAAGGTAGAGAAAATAATCTTCTGGGATGCGTTCAAAATGGCAATCTGTTCCCTATACCGTGCCTTTCATTTGACCAGAGCCATGGAGGTATGTAGTGCACTGTGTGTGCCAGTTTCTTGAAATATTTTGCATATGCAACTTATTTCTATGTTAACTGAAATGGTCGGGCCTCCCGAGTGCCGCAGCGGTCTAAGGCACTGCATCCCAGCGGTCTAAGACACTACATCGCAGTGCTTGAGGCATCACTACAGACCCGGGTTCGATCCCAGGCTGTGTCACCGGGAGTCACATTTGGCCCAGCGTCGTCCGGGTTAGGGGAGGGTGTGGCCGGGGGAGCTTTACGTGGCTCATCGCGTTCTTGTGGCGGGTCAGTTGAACTGTATTTCCTCCAACACATTGGTGCTTCTGGGTTAAGTGGGCGGGTTTTAGCAGGCGTGGTTTGGCAGGTTATGTTTTGGAGGATGCACGACTCGACCTTCGCCTCTCCGGAGCCCGTTGGAGTTGCAGCGATGAGACAAGATCGTAATTGGATATCACAGAATTGGGGAGAAAAAGGCCTTTAAAAAAAAACCTGAAATGATCTATTAATTCCTTTTACATTTTAGTAGATGCTCTTATACAGAGCAACTTACAGTAGTGAGTGCATACATTTTCATACTGGTCCCCCATGGGAATGTAACCGACAACCCTAGCATTACAAGCGCCATGCTCTACCAACTGAGCCACATCATCACAAACCACTTAATGTCTCAATGTACTCAATTACTGTATTGTGCATAGTTTTTCTTCATGGTGATGGAAAGTCTACAGGTACAAACCTAGATGACCAGCCTATGTACAATACAGTAATTTACATTTAGTGGTTTGTAAGGATGGTAAATGAATACTGCACAAATAGTGGTTGTTTTCCATGTTATTTTGTGTCTTTGCCCATAACTTTGCACTTTTTGATGTAATGTTTGAGGCCAGGGTTTTGTTCTTTCTGGATTCCTTTAGAATGACAATCACAGACAAAGGGACAGGGCAACAACTCTTACAATTCCAGCTATTTAATCCTGCAACATACTCTTTCTTAACTACCTTTCATGCCAAAGCAGAGATGCTGAAACATCTCTACATATCAGTCCTCTAATACTAGTAAAGGCCCATTGCACTACTTTTGTCAAATTTAAAATGAAGATCCCAAAATAATATATATTGTAATTGTGATTTGTCAGGGGGTGCTGCAGAACCCTCAGCACCACTACTTCCTGTGGCTAGGCCCTACTACTCAGGGCTTTCTCAGCAGCTTCTCAGCTTCTCCCCCGAGTGCACCTGTCCATTAGAGACCAGGGAGATATAGTGCACCTGGCCATTAGAGACCAGGGAGATATAGTTCATCTGGCCTTTAGAGACCAGGGAGATATAGTGCACCTGGCCATTAGAGACCAGGGAGATATAGTGCACCTGTCCATTAGAGACCAGGGAGATATAGTGCACCTGTCCATTAGAGACCAGGGAGATATAGTGCACCTGTCCATTGGAGACCAGGGAGATATAGTGCACCTGGCCATTAGAGACCAGGGAGATATAGTTCATCTGGCCATTAGAGACCAGGGAGATATAGTGCACCTGTCCATTAGAGACCAGGGAGATATAGTGCACCTGGCCATTAGAGACCAGGGAGATATAGTGCACCTGTCCATTAGAGACCAGGGAGATATAGTTCATCTGGCCATTAGAGACCAGGGAGATATAGTGCACCTGGCCATTAGAGACCAGGGAGATATAGTGCACCTGGCCATTAGAGACCAGGGAGATATAGTGCACCTGGCCTTTAGAGACCAGGGAGATATAGTGCACCTGGCCATTAGAGACCAGGGAGATATAGTGCACCTGGCCATTAGAGACCAGGGAGATATAGTGCACCTGTCCATTAGAGACCAGGGAGATATAGTGCACCTGTCCATTGGAGACCAGGGAGATATAGTGCACCTGGCCATTAGAGACCAGGGAGATATAGTGCACCTGGCCATTAGAGACCAGGGAGATATAGTGCACCTGGCCATTAGAGACCAGGGAGATATAGTGCACCTGTCCATTAGAGACCAGGGAGATATAGTTCATCTGGCCATTAGAGACCAGGGAGATATAGTGCACCTGGCCATTAGAGACCAGGGAGATATAGTGCACCTGGCCATTAGAGACCAGGGAGATATAGTGCACCTGGCCTTTAGAGACCAGGGAGATATAGTGCACCTGGCCATTAGAGACCAGGGAGATATAGTGCACCTGGCCATTAGAGACCAGGGAGATATAGTGCACCTGTCCATTAGAGACCAGGGAGATATAGTGCACCTGTCCATTAGAGACCAGGGAGATATAGTGCACCTGTCCATTAGAGACCAGGGAGATATAGTTCATCTGGCCATTAGAGACCAGGGAGATATAGTTCATCTGGCCATTAGAGACCAGGGAGATATAGTGCACCTGTCCATTAGAGACCAGGGAGATATAGTGCACCTGTCCATTAGAGACCAGGGAGATATAGTTCATCTGGCCATTAGAGACCAGGGAGATATAGTTCATCTGGCCATTAGAGACCAGGGAGATATAGTTCATCTGGCCATTAGAGACCAGGGAGATATAGTGCACCTGGCCATTAGAGACCAGGGAGATATAGTGCACCTGTCCATTAGAGACCAGGGAGATATAGTTCATCTGGCCATTAGAGACCAGGGAGATATAGTTCATCTGGCCATTAGAGACCAGGGAGATATAGTTCATCTGGCCATTAGAGACCAGGGAGATATAGTTCATCTGGCCATTAGAGACCAGGGAGATATAGTGCACCTGTCCATTAGAGACCAGGGAGATATAGTTCATCTGGCCATTAGAGACCAGGGAGATATAGTTCATCTGGCCATTAGAGACCAGGGAGATATAGTTCATCTGGCCATTAGAGACCAGGGAGATATAGTGCACCTGTCCATTAGAGACCAGGGAGATATAGTTCATCTGGCCATTAGAGACCAGGGAGATATAGTTCATCTGGCCATAAGAGACCAGGGAGATATAGTTCATCTGGCCATTAGAGACCAGGGAGATATAGTTCATCTGGCCATTAGAGACCAGGGAGATATAGTTCATCTGGCCATTAGAGACCAGGGAGATATAGTTCATCTGGCCATTAGAGACCAGGGAGATATAGTTCATCTGGCCATTAGAGACCAGGGAGATATAGTTCATCTGGCCATTAGAGACCAGGGAGATATAGTTCATCTGGCCATTAGAGACCAGGGAGATATAGTTCATCTGGCCATTAGAGACCAGGGAGATATAGTTCATCTGGCCATTAGAGACCAGGGAGATATAGTTCATCTGGCCATTAGAGACCAGGGAGATATAGTTCATCTGGCCATTAGAGACCAGGGAGATATAGTTCATCTGGCCATTAGAGACCAGGGAGATATAGTTCATCTGGCCATTAGAGACCAGGGAGATATAGTTCATCTGGCCATTAGAGACCAGGGAGACCAGGGAGATATAGTTCATCTGGCCATTAGAGACCAGGGAGATATAGTTCATCTGGCCATTAGAGACCAGGGAGATATAGTTCATCTGGCCATTAGAGACCAGGGAGAGGTCTGGATAAAGGTTAGACAAAGCATGAAACACCAAGCCAAGCTGTCCTCACTGGACCCCTCATCAGACACCATCCTCTTAGAAAGCCAAAGCCACCCACTAGTTTCCATGTTCTAATAGAGATGAGGGTGCCACTGAGAGGCCAGTGCCCTTCACAAGCAGGGAAGAGCTTTTCAGACATCTTAAGCCCATCGTAGCCATTGTTTGAGCGAGGTACAGAGGAAAGAGATCCAGTCAGACACCTGTTTTCATGAGGCGATGCTACATTTCAGGCTCTAGAGGTACGTAATGGCGGCAGGCGGCAGATAATGTCATTGGTATCAAATCTCCACAGAGAGGATCCTTCTGGCAAAATCTGGAGAGTTCCTCCAACTCAACCAAGTTTTGTTGTGGTGGATGTGGATAGTTAAATTGGTGCAATTTTGCATTTGTGGTGACAAATAACTCTGTAGATTGTGACTTATTGTGTGTACACAATGAAACTCACGTTTTGGAGAGGCAGTACTGTGGGCTGCCTTCTATTTGCTGTAGACCCACTACAACTCAACTCCAGAAATTGCTAGAAGCATGCATGTGTAGGATCTTAATTTGAGCCAGTTTGCTACAGCAGGAAAGTAATCCTGCAGCAACAGGAAATGTGAATTATTAGGTGGATCATAATTAATGGACATTTTTGTAGGGGTTGATATATTTTTTTGTAAGGGAAAATCAAGTCTGAAATTTCAAAGTGGAAATTACTAACTTCAGAAGCCTTTTAAAACATCAAACACACTTTAAGTTTAAAATGTCCTGCATTGCAGGAATGTTCTCTTGCAGCAGGGTAATCAAACTAAGATATGCCCATAGGCTGGAGGCACTCACCCTTGATGTCAGGCCAGCATTTCATGACTATTCCTCTGAGCTTGGCTCCAGCGGCAGAATAACGTTGTGTTTGATTGACAGAGGTAATCACAGAAGGATGGTTCCACGCCTCTCACCTGCATACACCTTGCTTATTCAGGGGGTTCTAAGTTCAGCTCTCAGGGGGTGGAGCGTTCTACAGTGGCCTCCTTCCACAAAGCTAATATGGAATATCACTTTCATTACGACGCTCTAATCCAATAGTGCCAATGTGTTTACCTGCCAAGTCTGTCTGCTGAGAATGGCTGAAATTCCTTTTTGATTTAAAGTCATTAACCTTTTGGAGCCTGCAATGTGGAGTGCACAGAAGGTGCGAGCTGAGATTGAAATCTTTTTTCACTTTACTTTGTGAACGTGTCGGAAAATGCATTAGGTTAAAGAAATGTGTTGGTGTTCAGGGGATTTGTGGTGGAGGGTTTTTTTTTTTTTTCAAACTTTGATTGAAAACGACTCTGGCACGTGTGCAGCTTGACTGTATCTACAGAGGGAGAAGGAAGATTCTACCTACAGACTAAAGGTATATGCTTCTGCCCATCATAATACAAAAGTCTGTGAATAAGCACATATATTGTTTGAAATAAAAGATTCATCATCAAACTCAGTGTTCAGTGAATGCAGACCATGTAATTTAGGGGAGATAAACTTTTTTCATAGGCATTCAGATGAAATGATAAAAACCTTTTTGATTACATCCTTTGAACATTCAAATCACATTAATTATTTTGCGCATGCAGATCTTAAGACACCAAGCTCTTTGGATTTGAAAGCTAAACCCTCAGTTATATAGTGGTGGTCTAGTTTCCAGACCAATTCCTGAACTGTCACTCCAGTAAAGACTATGTGGAGGGCAGGGTATGCCATGCTTTAGAGTCAGACAGGCTTAGACCAGTAGGCCTTCACAAAGCCTACAACAGAGTTATACAGTACAGTGGATCAAGTGACAGAGGACGGAGGCAGCGAGAGGGAGTGTCAGCCAGGCCAGCCATGGACCAGAACAGAGAGTTCAACTCAGGGGTGAGAGAGAGACTCCACTCCTTTTAATCCAACACTGGATGATGGACTCTGGGGAAAGTGTGATGCCATGTGTTGGTATGGAAACAGCCAGAGCACTCAGTCACAAGATGAAGGTTTATGCTGCATCTCAAATGGCCACCAATCCCCTTTGTAGTGCACTACTTTGACCGGGGCCCAAAGGGCTCTGGTCAAAAGTAGTGCACCATATACAGTAGGAAATAGGGTGCCATTTGGGACACATTTTTGTACTGACACCAGACAGCCACAGCTTGTGGACAATGGTCAGAAAATGTACTTCTCTTATAGGCTTGAGTTTGGTCACCTCAACATGACCAAACTTCTTGATTCCCTTTTGGGGGAAATTCAGAGGGATGTATGGGGGATGAAAGAAAGCAGAGCCCACTGGGTAAAAACTGGTCGAATCAACGTTGTTTCCACGTAACTTCAACCCCCCAAAAATGTGATAACGTTGAATCAACATGAGAAAATTATTTAGATTTTTCAAAAAGTCATCAACGTAAGAGCATTTCGTATTTTTTTCACCCAACTTTTAACCTAAATCCAATGACATGGTGGTTTTTTGTTGTTGTTGATTTCACGTTGAATTCACATTAGTTAAAAACTCAACCAAATGTAAATCAAAACTAGACGTTGAACTGACGTCTGTGCCCAGTGGGTGGGGTGCTGCTGCTTACTCAATCCGGAAGTAAATATGGGTGGAAGGTGAAAGTCTGTAAAATGTTGCCTTGGATCCCCACCCAGTGGCTGTTTATGCTCCAGGACCTGCTGCCAAGCTGTGAGGTCATGCTGAAGGAAGGTCCTTACAGATGGAGGACCGGATCCACCCACAGATAGAGGGGTTAGAATGAATAGACTCTGGTAAATCCCACACGCCCACTCTGTTTATTATGGATACGAGGAACACAGTCTACATGGAGCCTGGCTGGTCATTCTGTGTTGCAGCTTTCCACTTTCTATTTACATTTAAGTCATTTAGCAGACACTCTTATCTAGAGCTACTTAAAAACTATTGTTTTTAGTTTTTATAAACAAACAAGATACATACATACATACATACATACATACATACATACATACATACAGTTGAAGTCGGAGGTTTACATACACTTAGGTTGGAGTCATTAAAACTAGTTTTTCAACCACTCCACAAATGTATTGTTAACAAACTATAGTTTTGGCAAGTCGGTTAGGACATCTACTTTGTGCATGACACAAGTCATTTTTCCAACAATTGTTTACAGACCGATTATTTCACTTATAATTCACTGTATCACAATTCCAGTGGGTCAGAAGTTGACATACACTAAGTTGACTGTGCCTTTAAACAGCTTGGAAAATTCCATAAAATGATGTCATGGCTACCACGTTCATCTGTACAAACAATAGTACGCAAGTATAAACACCATGGGACCATGCAGCCGTCATACCGCTCAGGAAGGAGATGCGTTCTGTCTCCTAGAGATGAACGTACTTTGGTGCGAAAAGTGCAAATCAATCCCAGAACAACAGCAAAGGACCTTGTGAAGATGCTGGAGGAAACAGGTACAAAAGTCGACATAACCTGAAAGGCTGCTCAGCAAGGAAGAAGCCACTGCTCCAAAACAGCCATAAAAAAGCTAGACTACGGTTTGCAACTGCACATGGGGACAAAGATCATACTTTTTGGAGAAATGTCCTCTGGTCTGATGAAACAAAAATAGAACTGTTTTGCCATAATGACCATCGTTATGTTTGGGGGAAAAAGGGGGTTGCTTGCAAGCCGAAGAACACCATCACAACCGTGAAGCACGGGGGTGGCAGCATCATGCTGTGGAGGTGCTTTGCTGCAGGTGGGACTGGTGCACTTCACAAAATAGATGGCATCACGAGGAAGGAAAATTATGTGGATACATTGAAGCAACATCTCAAGACATCAGTCAGGAAGTTAAAGCTTGGTCGCAAATGGGTCTCTCAAATGGACAATGACCCCAAGTATACTTCCAAAGTTGTGGCAAAATGGCTTAAGGACAACAAAGTCAAGGTATTGGAGTGGCCATCAGAAAGCCCTGACCTCAATCCTCTAGAAAATGTGTGGGCAGAACTGAAAAAGCGTGTGCGAGCAAGGAGGCCTACAAACCTGACTCAGTTACACCAGCTCTGTCAGGAGGAATGTGCCAAAATTCACCCAACTTATTGTGGGAAGCTTGTGGAAGGCTACCCGAAACGTTTGACCCAAGTTAAACAGTTTAAAGGCAATGCTACCAAATAGTAATTGAGTGTATGTAAATTTCTGACCCACTTGGAATGTGATGAAAGAAATAAAAGCTGAAATAAATCATTCTCTCTACTATTATTCTGACATTTCACATTCTAAAAATAAAGTGGTGATCCTAACTGACCTAAGACAGGGGAATTTTGACTAGGATTAAATGTCAGGAATTGTGAAAAACAGAGTTTAAATGTATTTGGCTAAGGTGTATGTAAACTTCCGACTTCAACTGCACAGACACAGACAGACAGACACGTACAGACGTACATACATACATAAACAACCAAACATCAACAGCCAAACATCAACAGCCAAACATCAACATGCCTTTCCTGTCTTTATCCCCACCCACCCCATCCCCTCCAGAGGTAGGCAGGTCTATAGCCTAAAGCCCTCAAACTCAACTCTGGACCTCAAAGCCAGTTCCACTGCATTTTCTTCATTGTTCCCCTCTAATCAGGGACTGATTTAGACCTGGGACACCAGGTGGGTGCAATTAATTATCAGGTAGAACAGAAAACCAGCAGGCTCCGGACCTCATAGTTTAAGAGTTGAATACCTCTGGCCTAAAGTCTATGAAATGGCCAATAGACCTACTGAATTATGTAATTCAAGGGTAGGCAACCCTGTTCCTGGAGTGCCGCAGGTATTGCAAGATTTTGTTCCATCTAAGCACCATATCTGACCAACTGAGCTAATTGATCAGTTCAGTGATTGCCTAAATTCAACACACCCGGTCTTCCAGGTCAGTTAAATCAAAATGTATGAAGTACCTGTGACAGTCCAGGACCAGGGTTGCCTACCCCTGATGTAGGTGCCTACATAGCAACTCAAAGAATAAGAAAAGAAAACAATGGAATGGAGATGCGTCGAAGTATTACAGGTCATTCTTATTGTTCATAAGATTCATATGGAGCATAATCCTTTCTGCCCAAAATACAGTTTTTGTATCCCAAATGGCACCCCAGTCCCGATTTAGTGCACTGCTTTTTACCAGTGTCCTATGCACCCTGGTCAAAAGTTGTGCACTATACAGGGAATAGGATGCCATTTGGGATGCATCCCTTGTTTCTTTTTCCCAAGGGTAGCTGTAAGGGGTGTAATGCTGCCACCAGGAGGCGCCTGAAGTTCTTCAACTTCAAGTCCCCAAGTCATCCTCAAGCTTTGGTTACTGCCTTGTGTCATCTTTGAGCTTCCAGCACTTTCAATTGTATTATTTATAGAATACATGATTGTTGGTATACATGCGATCACTTTTATGAAAAAGTACTGTTTTGTTATTGTCTTTTCATACTAGCACTGACTGCTGATAAATACTTTTGAGGGAAAATGTACTTGGTACGATTGTAAAATGTTGTTGCCCCACCTATCTATCTTAAGATGAATAAGACAAAAAAATGTAAATGTTTGATTTCTATAGAACGCCAACCAATATTATGGTGACTGAATATTGCCTTAGAATAACAGGCTTATGCAGCACATAAGGTAAAGGGTCTGATAGCTCATGAAATGGCCTGATTAGCACATGGCATCCATGGTTCTCTATATAAAAGTCATTGAAATAAAACAGTGAATTAACAGTAAATTGCCTAACCCAATGTTCTGTCACTAATACAGTGGCCTGACTAGAAACTGATCGCACAGCTCAAGTACTCTTATGTGAGCCAAGTCTCTCATAATCAGCACCATTCTGAACCCATAAAGACCAATAGGTTCGAACTCAGAGGGTTTTTCTGTAATAGAAAATAAATCACCAAGTCTATTACAAAGATGGAACATCTTTCACGGCTTTGGCTGGAGGTTTTATCTCATAACAAAGCGACAAAAAACAGGGATCGATTTTTTTTTTATGTGATTAAACTTAAGAACAATCTTGTCTGAAATGCGTATTTTTGTTGTTGACAAAAGCGAGGAGTGGAAACTTCAAAGTAGCAATTTGCATACAACTATTGGAACATTTTCATTCCTTCTAAATCCTTCTTAATGCTTCCTCCATTTCTGGTCCATGGGTGTTCAATTGGATTTGAAGAATTGTGTCACTGTCTGCCTCCTTCCCAACACTAGCATCCTGTGACCCCCAACTAAGGACAGGGAGATAGCCACGACCAGATATATAGTGTATTTATGACATCATCTCTGATACCACATCCTCAGTAATGGATGATTTACCCTGGACTCCTAATAGAGAACCTGCCAGACATATTACATTAATACTATTTATATCTAGCAGTTACCTTTGACTTCCATAAATATTTATTGCAGCCAAATCACAGAGCTACACATTTTCTTTAATAGGATGATTGAATAATGTGAAAAAGCACAGGATGGGTACAACGGAGTGGATGACAAAAAAAGGCTACTAGGTTGTTTTATGAAACTCCACATGAGAAGATTTATTAAACTTTTGTAATATCTTAGATGGTACGGAACAACACTGAAAACAAGAAAAATATGCCTGTGTACTGATTCTGCAGCCCAAACTAATATTTACACATCAAATCAAAATGCATGAGCGTGAACAGAACACGTTATTACTTTTCTATTGAGTTTGTTTCTCAACGGAAATTTGCAAGTTAGGGTTCATGTCAAAACAACAAAATAGATTGGAAATGTCATGTTATTGTATAATGGGTGGGAATGTACCTGCAGTTGTGTCAGTGTTATGTATCACAGATTACATTGTTGTGTTGACTTATTCCCATACTGTATATACAGACTCTGGTGAAGAGGTTAATGTTAATATAGTTTGTTGACTTCCTTCTAAGCCCAGCAAAGTAATGAATGTGCTGCCATAACGCTCTCCATCTATTTAGTGGGGCAGCAGGTACACTAGTGGTTAAGAGCATTGGGCCCGTAACCGAAAGGTCGCTGGTTTGAATCCCTGAGCCGACCTAGTGAAAAATCTGTTGATGTGCCCTTGAGCAAGGCACTTAACCTTAATTGCTCCAGTAAATTGCTTTGGATAAGAGCATATGTAAAATGTAGTGGTTACTACCTTCCTTTAGACCGGCTGTTCTGAAGGGGCTGAAAATGACCAAACTACCCAGTCAAAGCAAGATAAGAGGAGAAAGTGAAAGTTTTAGGGGAGAAAGGAAGCGGGATAGGTAAAGAAACAGGAGAAAGTGTTCTGCTGAAGTATCAAGCCTTTGGATGAGAAGGGGCAAGGTGACGAATGCAAGCATACATGGGGGGGGAAAAAAGAGGACCCAGAGGAAAATGCAGAAGTGTTGACACACATTCAGTTCTTTTTCCTACTTAGTAACAGGATTATAGTTAGAGGCTAAGTGGAATTTCAGGACAAATGGGAGAAAAACGACTGAGTCCTGTACAGACTCATTTCTGAGTTATTTATTATATCCATTATGTCATGCTGCAAAAACTTCATATAAAGCTAACCAAAGGTTTTTGTTCAAATGTACTATGTTGAAAACACAAAAAAATACATTCATTATTTTGCTAATATTGCTTAACAATCTAAACAGTGCCTCAGTAATACTTCATCATAAATGGTAGAAAACAGTAAACAGTTAAAGTATAAACAGTATTTTAAAAAATCTAAAATAACAATATATTTTTTATATTGTATGATAGTTGCCATGATAAATGTATACTACAATACAAACTGTCTTGAGAAACCTACTCAGCAAAAATATTGCTGGTGTAGGTTGATTCACATTTGATTGATTGGTTCGCTATTTTCAACTGTGCATCACAGTTAATCATTACAGAAAAATGCAGTGCAAGTAGCAAGCCAATTCTGGTGCAGTAAAAAAAACATACAATTCAACATTTCAATGTCTGTTCATTTACGGTCAATTCATGTGACCCTTTGAATAAAAATCACTGAATCAAATTGTTGACCATTTTAATACCTCTATTAGACTTTATTCTAATACGTTTTCTGGCGGTTGTTCTCATCATGCCTGCTCTTCTGCCTTTGTTTTTGGTTATCCATGGTTTCCCATCTGAAACAAAGAAAATTACATATCATCATATAGGTTATTATTACATCACAGTAAGGTCCAGAACGTTCGGTTTGCCTGCTGGGGGGCAGGGAAACACTCAGCTCTGCTAAAACCATCTAAAACTATTGAAAACTATGTGCAGATTAACCTAAACCACACATACTGCTCAGTTATAGCACACTTTTATTTTGTATTACTCAGATATACAATTAATGTGGCCAATATTGAGAGATTAAGATGTAAAGCAGCTGTTTTTGGACGCTGTACTTCATTGAAAGCTGGCCGCGCTTGATCCCCAGTTAGAAATTGACAAAGACATAAAGCATGTTTCTTATAATCTGATCCATAGTTAGCCAGCATTCCAGTCACACAATGACCTTAAACACAACCTGTCTATAATCTGCCACATTTCAATTATTACTGGGATACTAAAAATATATACAGTGAGTTAGCTTGCGTTAACGAAAAGCCCTGTAGCCATTACTGCAATTATGGGGAACATGCAGCGCTCCTAGTGGCCGGGGACTTTAATGCAGGGAAACTTAAATCCGTTCTACCTAATTTCTACCAGCATGTCAAATGTGCAACCAGAGGGAAAAAAACTCTAGACCACCTTTACTCCACACACAGAGACGCATACAAAGCTCTCCCTCGCCCTCCATTTGGCAAATCTGACCATAACTCTATCCTCCTGATTCCTGCTTATAAGCAAAAACTGAAGCAGGAAGCACCAGTGATTCGGTTAATAAAAAAGTGGTCAGATGACGCAGATGCCAAGCTACAGGACTGTTTTGCTAGCACAGACTGGAACATGTTCCGGGATTCTTCAGACAGCATTGAGGAGTACACCACATCAGTCACTGGCTTCATCAATAAGTGCATCGATGATGTCGTCCCCACAGTGACCGTACGTACATACCCCAACCAGAAGCCATGGATTACAGGCAACATCCGCACTGAGCTAAAGGGTAGAGCTGCCGCTTTCAAGGAACGGGACTCTAACCCGGAAGCTTATAAGAAATCCCGCTATGACCTCCGACGAACCATCAAACAGGCAAAGAGTCAATACAGGTCTAAGATTGAATCATACTACACTGGCTCTGACGCTCGTCGGATGTGGCAGGGCTTGAAAACTATTACAGACTACAAAGGGAAGCACAGCCGCGAGCTGCCCAGTGACACAAGCCTACCAGACGAGCTAAACCACTTCTATGCTCGCCCGAGGCAAGCAACACTGAAGCATGCATGAGAGCACCAGCTGTTCCGGACGACTATGTGATCACGCTCTCCGTAGCCGATGTGAGTAAGACTTTTAAGCAAGTCAACATTCACAAGGCCGCTGGGCCAGACGGATTACCAGGGCGTGTACTCCGAGCATGTGCTGACCAACTGGCAAGTGTCTTCACTGACATTTTCAACATGTCCCTGACCGAGTCTGTAATACCAACATGTTTCAAGCAGACCACCATAGTCCCCGTGCCCAAGAACTCTAAGATAACCTGCCTAAATGACTACCGACCCGTGGCACTGACGTCTGTAGCCATGAAGTGCTTTGAAAGACTGGTCATGGCTCACATCAACAGTATAATCCCAGAAACCCTAGACCCACTCCAATTTGCATACCGCCCAACAGATCCACAGATGATGCAATCTCTATCGCACTCCACACTGCCCTTTCCCACCTGGACAAGAGGAACACCTACGTGAGAATGCTATTCATTGACTACAGCTCAGCATTCAACACCATAGTGCCCTCTAAGCTCATCACTAAGCTAAGGATCCTGGGACTAAACACCTCCCTCTGCAACTGGATCCTGGACTTCCTGACGGGCCGCCCCCAGGTGGTAAGGGTAGGTAACAACACATCTGCCACACTGATCCTCAACACGGGGGGCCCCTCAGGGGTGCGTGCTCAGTCCCCTCCTGTACTCTCTGTTCACCCATGACTGCATGGCCAGGCACGACTCCAACACCATCATTAAGTTTGCCGACGACACAACAGTGGTAGGCCTGATCACCGACAACGATGAGACAGCCTATAGGGAGGAGGTCAGAGATCTGGCCGTGTGGTGCCAGGACAACAACCTCTCCCTCAACGTGACCAAGACAAAGGAGATGATTGTGGACTACAGGAAAAAAAAGAGGACTGAGCACGCCCCCATTCTCATCGACGGGGCTGTAGTGGAACAGGTTGAGAGCTTCAAGTTCCTTGGTGTCCACATCACCAACGAACTATCATGGTCCAAGCACACCAAGACAGTCGTGAAGAGGGCACGACAAAGCCTATTCCCCCTCAGGAGACTAAAAAGATTTGGCATGGGTCCTCAGATCCTCAAAAAATTCTACAGCTGCACCATCGAGAGCATCCTGACTGGTTGCATCACCGCCTGGTATGGCAACTGCTTGGCCTCTGACCGCAAGGCACTACAGAGGGTAGTGCGTACGGCCCAGTACATCACTGGGGCAAAGCTCCCTGCCATCCAAGACCTCTATACCAGGCGGTGTCAGAGGAAGGCCCTCAAAATTGTCAAAGACTCCAGCCACCCTAGTCATAGACTGTTCTCTCTGCTACCGCACGGCAAGCGGTACCGGAGTGCCAAGTCTAGGTCCAAAAGACTTCTCAACAGCTTCTACCCACAAGCCATAAGACTCCTGAACAGCTAATCATGGCTACCCGGACTATTTGCACTGCCCCCCACCCCATCCTTTTTACGCTGCTGCTACTCTGTTAAGTATTTATGCATAGTCACTTTAACTCTACCCACATGTACATATTACCTCAACTACCTCAACTAGCCGGTGCCCCGCACATTGACTCTGCACCGTTACCCCCTGTATATATAGCCTCCCTACTGTCACTTTATTTTACTTCTGCTCTTTGTTTTTCTCAACACTTTTTTTTGTTGTTGTTTTATTCTTACTTTTTTTGTTTAAAATAAACGCACTGTTGGTTAAGGGCTGTAAGTAAGCATTTCACTGTAATGTCTGCACTTGTTGTATTCGGCACATGTGACCAATAAAAATTTGATTTGAACATGCAAATGGTTGTTCGGCTGACAGATGTAATAAGTCTTATTCATTATATTCAACAACACCCCCTCCCTTCCCCCCCAGTTTTATCTTCAGATAAACAAAGAATAGAGGATACTATGTGTGTGTGTGTGTGTGTGTTGGGAGGTTCACATGCATACTTACGTGTGTGCCCGTGTGTGTGTGTGTGTGTGTGTGTGTGTGTGCGCATCATGACCATTATCATACCTTTAGCACAGACGTCCATGCAGCTTTGTCTGGATATAAAGTTGTTGCTGCTTCCTCCACAGCCTGAATAGATGAACTGCTCACACATCCTGGAGGCTGAGTTGTAGTAGTAACGCGGTACAGATGCAGCACAGCCTCCTTTATCCAGGGGATCCAGGCAGAGCACAGGAGTAGCTGGCAATCACACAAAACAACTATAAGAACTCTGGGAGAGAGTAGGTTACTCTTCAGCCAACATTAACCAAGACGCTCATCTTTGGTAGCCTGGGTGCCAGCCTGTTTCTGATCTCTCGCCAACTCCTTATGGAATTGTAAATAATAATAATGAATAGGTCATTTAGCAGACGCTCTTATCCAGAGCGACTTACAGGAGCAAATAGGGTTAAGTGCCTTGCTCAAGGGCACATCGACAGATTTTTCACCTAGTCGGCTCGGGGATTAGAACCAGCGACCTTTCGGTTACTGGCACAATGCTCTTAACCACTAAGCTACCTGCCGCTCCTTGTCATTCCAAACATGACAAGGAGTGTCCAGGAGTGGAACAGCTAAACAGACGGGTACCCAGGCTACATCTCTGGTTTCTTAATAATGTAAGTAGATATAAAATTGAGAGAGGGTACCGGATGGAATCATTTCAGAATAATATTGTCTAAGAAAAACAGGACAATAAGAAGAGAGTAGGCTACTCTTCAGCTGAGAGGCTCATCTCCGGCTTCTGAACATAAACAGACGTACAACTGAGAGAAGTCTGTATAGAGGGCTGTATGCAATAATGTCAAGAAAATGTCGGAGAAAATTAAGGCACTCGCATACTGTGAGACCCTTGAGTATAGTATTGATAGAGGAGACTGTTACGAGCGTCAGGGTTGGTCCTTTTGTACTGGTCTTTCTATCTAGTTTGAGTATAGTAGTGATCAGTGGAGGCTGCTGAGGGGAGGATGGCTCATAATAATGGCTGGAATGGAGCAAATGGAATGGCATCAAACACATGGAAACCATGTTCAATGTATTTGGTACCATTCCACCGATTCCACTCCAATTAGGGTGCCACCAACCTCCTGTGGTATTGATAGAGGAGACTGTTAGAGCATCAGGGTTGGTCCTTTAGTACTGGTCCTTCTATCTAGTTTCATTTCCTGATTTCTCATCAACTATTGCAAGTCCTCATGGCTAGGATGTGATGAGGATGTAGGTGTTTGCAATTAAATTGCCAAATTTCATGAAAAAGCTTCCTCTAATCTTGTTTCTACATCATTCCTCATGTAATTATTGTGAGCTAAGTTAAAGATGTTTCCTCAAAAGTAATACAAAGTTAATAACACAACAGAGTGAACACAGTAGAGTCTGATGAAACGTAGAATATGGTTTAACTAGCATTGTTTATGGAATAAGCCTATGTGCTCAACACTGGATGTGGAAATGTTTTATCTGTTGTGCTTCACGGCTAATCGAAAACAGCCAGACTGTTGACCTTGACTATTGTCCACATACTTTTGTGTGGTCTGCAGTACTCCATGCAAGACATCTGGTCCTGGAAGCGGTTCTCGTTGCCCTGGCAGCCTCCGTAGAAGAACTGCTCACACTGCATGGTGGTCATGTTGAAAAAGTAGCTCAAGAACATGGCCCGGCAGGGACCCACCTTTTTCTGGAACCTGCAGATCTGAGGGATCTCTGGTGGGGTGGAGAAGTTTGAATAGGAACTATTGAAAAATGAAACCGGTCACATTGTATGGCCTTTTATCCTGAATTGGTTTGGATGAATTGACAGTCCATTTCAAAACTTCACAACCACAAAACTTTTCAAAAGTGCTGTAGGCCAAATGTTTCATAAAATTCATGATTTTATAATTGTTTTGATGACATAAGATAAATGGCATATAGTCTAAATAAATAAATAAATAAAAACAACAACCAAAAACTGAGCGTGACTGAGCGTGACAAAAACAGACCTATATAAAATGTAAATAAAAACTTACTTGGTATTCTAAAACATGCTTTCTGACACTCCTGAAAACTCATGAAGTTGTTTGCATTCCCTTGGCAGCCTCCATAGAGAAACTCCTCGCATTGTTGAGTGATAGTATTGTAGTAGTAACGCTGGATATCTTCTCCGCAAGGTCCCTCATCTACTTGAAGTAGACACACCTCTGGAACGAGCAGAAACAAACAACATCAACACTACTGCTGGCTACAAAACGAGGTCAAGGAATGTCTGCTGAAGTACAGATTCATGTCAACAACAACTTTATCACTACTGAAAAGTCATGAGCCAACGCCCATCGATTGATTATGATTGCAAAGTATTTTGGTGCGTCGAGAAAATCGAATAAAATATTAATGTGGCTATAACCAGTTACGGTATTAAGAATACAGTTAATACATGATAACCGAATTTTTCTTTACCTTGTTTCGGTGACAATGCAAAAACGTAACAAAGCGAGCATGAAAGTATCAGAAAAATCAATGAACTGAGGTCCATTGTTGTAGATCTTCCCCAAGTTCAATTCTTCTAACTTTACGCATAATCAGTACAGCCATTTATACTCTTGTACACGCTTTCACAAGGGGCTCGAGGGGCGGGCTATAATGGCTCATTTCCACGTAGTAGGAACGATCTGATTAATGTTATGATTTGCATCATAGGCAACGTCACGTTTATACACTGTTAAACTAATTATGCAATATGTCCCTTCATCGTGCGCAATGGATACGGTCCAATCATTGACGTGGAAATAGACAATAAGAAATGTAGGCTAGTCTGGGAACGAAACTACTATGGGAGTATCATGAGAATAATGATTTGTTAACAGATGTATGACCATATATGTAATGTTGTCAACTGCTGTCGTTGGAGTAGATACACAACATATGACAATGTTTATTTTTGTTTTTCCTTTTCTTTGCAGTGTGGTTTCTAGTAATTAATTATTACAAATTATTAGATCTAGAACTCGACAATGTATTTATTAATGTGGGCCATAGGCTTCTAATGTTCTATTCAGAGTTCATGTATTAGGCCTACATCTAATTCAGATGAATGAAATTGATTTACAGTATGTGTGTGAATAGTCCACATACTCACTACAAAATATTGCCTTGTATCTAAGGAAGTGATACAGTATAAAACATTAACACATTGAGCTTCTGTCATTCTTTCTTATGTCATAGTCCCCATCACATCTGGCTGTTTCCCATTAAGCAACAATAACTGTCACAACTTTGGGCATCCATGCAGGATCTGGTAGATCAGCTTAATATTGCAGATAGATTGTAGCTTCCATCAATGTAATTGTCTGCATCACTTCCAATCCCCCATGTTATATATATATATATATATATATATATATATATATACACACACATACATATATACACACATACATATATACACACATATATACACACATACATATATACACACATACATACATACACACACATACATATCCTTAAAAATATATATATATTCCCCTTTATTACTTTCCAACCCCGCCACCCTTTCCCTACTTGGAGTAAACTAGTGAACAACAATGCTTAGGCCTCTACTTCCAGCTTATACTTACTATCTACATTTTATGGACACAGTCAATTTTACAATAATTATATTTTGTTTGCCTTGGTGAACTCTATAAGCTAGTCTCTTTACATCAGTAGAAATGTCAACCGGTGGGAGCTCTAAAAGAAGGTATAAAGATACATGTTTCAACAAGGAACAACTCAGTGGCCTTGTGGTTAGTGTCCACCCTGAGATCGGAAGACTGTAAACATGGGACCCAATGCCTCTCTGCTTGGCACTCAGCATTAAGGAGATAGATTGGGGGTAACACCTCGATCACACCGGCAGCGTCATTGCATTTTGGTACGCCAGAAGCACAGTACATTCATTTCCAATGGAACGCTGTGTTTGTCTTGCAGCATTGCGTTGCAGAGGCAGTTGCAATGAGTCCTGTGTGGTGCATATGTTGGATTTATCGAACGTATGCATCAAACTGTATGCGTAGACGGCTTGACAGGAATGGTAGCAGAAGGTGAATGTTGAACTTTTGTTGCACACATATCCAGATGATGCTGCGTACCATTTCGCGCAATGACGCTGTCGGTGTGATCAAGGCGTAAGGCCCTGCGATAGACTAGCGTTCTGTCCAGGGGGTGTACATGTACATCAAACTGCCTCACGCTATGAGTCGTTCCGGCTTGCACATGCCAAGGCTCGTGCAAGGCTACTTACTTTTCAACAAGGAGAGTAGAGTGAGGAAAGATAATCTGAGCTGCAGAGCACGAAACATGTTTGAATTCATTGTCAGTATTGTTTTGTTAACAGCATGAATGAATGGAAACATACATTTAGGCAGCGCAAAAAGAATATGGGCTAGACTGTGTATTATCCCCAGTTCAGGTGTAGGATCTTAATTTGACCACCCTGTTGCAGGATAGATACAGTGGGGAAAAAAAGTATTTAGTCAGCCACCAATTGTGCAAGTTCTCCCACTTAAAAAGATGAGAGAGGCCTGTAATTTTCATCATAGGTACACGTCAACTATGACAGACAAATTTAGAATTTTTTTCCAGAAAATCACATTGTAGGATTTTTAATGAATTTTATTTGCAAATTATGGTGGAAAATAAGTATTTGGTCACCTACAAACAAGCAAGATTTCTGGCTCTCACAGACCTGTAACTTCTTCTTTAAGAGGCTCCTCTGTCCTCCACTCGTTACCTGTATTAATGGCACCTGTTTGAACTTGTTATCAGTATAAAAGACACCTGTCCACAACCTCAAACAGTCACACTCCAAACTCCACTATGGCCAAGACCAAAGAGCTGTCAAAGGACACCAGAAACAAAATTGTAGACCTGCACCAGGCTGGGAAGACTGAATCTGCAATAGGTAAGCAGCTTGGTTTGAAGAAATCAACTGTGGGAGCAATTATTAGGAAATGGAAGACATACAAGACCACTGATAATCTCCCTTGATCTGGGGCTCCACGCAAGATCTCACCTCGTGGGGTCAAAATGATCACAAGAACGGTGAGCAAAAATCCCAGAACCACACGGGGGGACCTAGTGAATGACCTGCAGAGAGCTGGGACCAAAGTAACAAAGCCTACCATCAGTAACACACTACGCCACCAGGGACTCAAATCCTGCAGTTCCAGACGTGTCCCCCTGCTTAAGCCAGTACATGTCCAGGCCCGTCTGAAGTTTGCTAGAGTGCATTTGGATGATCCAGAAGAGGATTGGGAGAATGTCATATGGTCAGATGAAACCAAAATAGAACTTTTTGGTAAAAACTCAACTCGTCATGTTTGGAGGACAAAGAATGCTGAGTTGCATCCAAAGAACACCATACCTACTGTGAAGCATGGGGGTGGAAACATCATGCTTTGGGGCTGTTTTTCTGCAAAGGGACCAGGACGACTGATCCGTGTAAAGGGAAGAATGAATGGGGCCATGTATCGTGAGATTTTGAGTGAAAACCTCCTTCCATCAGCAAGGGCTTTGAAGATGAAACGTGGCTGGGTCTTTCAGCATGACAATGATCCCAAACACACCGCCCGGGCAACGAAGGAGTGGCTTCGTAAGAAGCATTTCAAGGTCCTGGAGTGGCCTAGCCAGTCTCCAGATCTCAACCCCATAGAAAATCTTTGGAGGGGAGTTGAAAGTCCGTGTTGCCCAGCGACAGCCCCAAAACATCACTGCTCTAGAGGAGATCTGCATGGAGGAATGGGCCAAAATACCAGCAACAGTGTGTGAAAACCTTGTGAAGACTTACAGAAAACGTTTGACCTGTGTCATTGCCAACAAAGGGTATATAACAAAGTATTGAGAAACTTTTGTTATTGACCAAATACTTATTTTCCACCATAATTTGCAAATAAATTCATTAAAAATCCTACAATGTGATTTTCTGGAATCTTTTTTCTCATTTTGTCTGTCATAGTTGACGTGTACCTATGATGAAAATTACAGGCCTCTCTCATCTTTTTGAGTGGGAGAACTTGCACAATTGGTGGCTGACTAAATACTTTTTTTCCCCACTGTATATATATTATTATTTGTTGACTCGATTTTCCCTTACGAAAAATGTATCAACCCCTACAAAAATGTCCATTAATTATAATCCACCAGTGGAGGCTGTTGAGGGGAGGACGGTTCATAATAATTGCTGGAATGGAGTAACTGGAATGGTACCAAACACATCAAAGTTGTGGTTTCCATGTGGTTGACACCACTCCATTTACTCCATTCCAGCCATTATTATTAGCCGTCCTCCCCTCAGCAGCCTCCACTGTAATCCACATAATAATTCACATTTCCTGTTGCTGCAGTATTCGTTTCCTACTGTAGCAAACTGTCTTAAATTAAGATCCTACATCTGTACCTGACCTGTATTTGATAGAATATTGAATAGGAGCCTTTGTCAAAGAAGAGAGGCCTATTTCCTAATACATCTCAATTACATAAGTAGAGAACTAGTAGTAGAGAACAGCGAAAGGAGAAGGAAATGATTTCATAACATGAACTCATTCATTAATCATTTCAAGCCAAGGCCCTTTTCTCTCTGTGACTGACCTCTTGGCTAAACCTTGATCCCATCTATCTCAGTATATTGTAGAGAAGGCTATCATCCTTCAATAAAAATGAACTTCTCCACCCCATTCTCCCCATGGCACAATACTCTCCTTGTTTTCCCTCAACAGAATAATGTCTGACCGCCATAGAGAGCAATAATGGCGTCTTTGGGTTTTAAGGTTTGTGGTAAACACAGGCTTAGGAGATCTTATACATTTTGTTCAATTAATTAATTATGTAATTTATTTCACCTTTATTTAACCAGGTAAGCCAGTTGAGAACAAGTTCTCATTTGTGACCTGGCCAAGATAAAGCAAAACAGTGCGATAAAAACAACAACACAGAGTTACATATGGGGTAAACAAAACATAAAGTCAAAAATACAACAGAAAATATAGATACAGTGTGTGCAAATGTAGTAAATTATGGAGGTAAGGCAATAAATAGGCCATAGTGCAAAATAGTTACAATTTCGTATTAACACTGGAATGATAGATGTGCAAAAGATGATATGCAAATAGAGATACTGGGGGTGCAAATTAGCAAAATAAATAACAATATGGGGATGAAGTAGTTGGATGGGCTAATTTCAGAATGGCTGTGTGCAGGTGCAGTGATCGGTAAGCTGCTCTGACAACTGACGCTTAAAGTTAGTGAGGGAGATAAGAGTCTCCAGCTTCAGAGATTTTTGAGTTCAATGAGATAATCTTCATCAGCTAACCTCCGGAGGCTGAAGAAATTCGGCTTGGCCCCTAAGACTCTCACAAACTTTTACAGGTGCACCATTGAGAGCATCCTGTTGGGTGGTATCACCGCCTGGTACAGCAACTGCACCGCCTGCAACCGCAGGGCTCTCCAGAGGGTGGTGTGGTCTGCCCAACACATCTGGGGGCACACTGCCTGCCCTCCACGACACCTACAGCACCAAAAAGATCATCAAGGACATCAACCACCCGAGCCACGGCCTGTTCACATCGCTATCATCCAGAAGGCGAGGTCAGTACAGGTGCATCAAATCTGGGACCGAGAGACTGAAAAACAGTTTCTACAGCATCTCAAGGCCATCAGACTGTTAAATAACCATCACTAGCCAGCTACCACCCGGTTACTCAACCCTGCACCTTAGAGGCTGCTGCTCTATGTACATAGACATGGAATCACTGGTCACTTTAATAATGTTTACATACTATTTTACTCATTTCATATGTATACACTGTAGTATAGTCAATGCCATCCTATTCAACTATTGCTGTATATATACTATTCTATCCTACGTATTCTACAGATATACTAAATATTCTATCCACATACTATCCATAATGTCTATACATCCCATCACACACACACACACACACACACATATATATATGAATAGTGTTCAGACCCTTTGACTTTTTCCACATTTTGTTACGTTACAGCCTTATTCTAAAATTGATTAAATTGTTTTTTTCCCCCTCATCAATCTACATACTATACCCCATAATTACGAAGCAAAAACAGGTTCAAAAAAATGTTTGCACATGTATTAAAAATAAAAACGGAAATACCACATTTACATTATTCAGACCCTTTACTCAGTACTTTGTTGAAGCAGCTTTGGCAGCGATTACAGCCTCGAGTCTTCTTGGGTGTGACACTACAAGCTTGGCACACCTATATTTGGGGAGTTTCTCCCATTCTTCTCTGCAGATCCTCTCAAGCTCTGTCAGGTTGAATGGGGAGCGTCGCTGCACAGCTATTTTCAGGTCTCTCCAGAGATGTTCGATAAGGTTTAGGTCCAGGCTCTGGCTCTGGCTGGGCCACTCAAGGACATTCAGAGACTTGTCCAGAAGCCACCCCTGCATTGTCTTGGCTGTGTGCTTAGGGTCGTTGTCCTGTTGGAAGGTGAACCTTCGCCCCAGTCTGAGGTCCTGAGTGCTCTGGAGCAGGTTTTCATCAAGGATCTCTCTGTACTTTGCTCTGTTCATCTTTCCCTCGATCCAGACTAGTCTCCCAGACCCTGCCGCTGAAAAACATCCCCGCAGCATGATGCTGCCACCACCATGCATCACTGTAGGGATGGTGCCAGGTTTCCTCCAGACGTGATGCTTGGCATTCAGGCCAAAGAGTTCAATCTTGGTTTCATCAGACCAGAGAATCTTGTTTCTCATGGTCTGAGAGTCCTTTAGGTGCCTTTTGGCAAACTCCAAGCGGCTGTCGTCTGGCCACTCTACTATAAAGACCTGATTGGTGGAGTGCTGCAGAGATGGTTGTCCTTCTGGAAGTTTCTCCCATCTCCACAGAGGAACTCTATAGCTCTGTCAGAGTGACCATCCGGTTCTTGGTCACCTACCTGACCAAGGCCCTTCTCCCCCGATTGCTCAGTTTGGCCGGGCGGCCAGCTCTAGGAAGAGTCTAGGTGGTTCCAAACTTGTTCTTGGGGACCTTCAATGCTGCAGAATTGTTTTGGTACCCTTCCCCAGATCTGTGCCTTGACACAATCCTGTCTCGGAGCTCTACGGACAATTCCATGGTTTTTGCTCTGACATGCACTGTCAACTGTGGGACCTTATATAGACAGGTGTGTGCCTTTCCAAATCATGTCCAATCAATTGAATTTACCACAGGTGGACTCCAATCAAGTTGTAGAAACATCTCAAGGATGATAAATGTAAACAGGATGCACCTGAGCTCAATTTCGAGTCTCATAGCAAAGGGACTGAATACTTATGTAAATAAGGTATTTTTTTTATTATTTTTTTTGCAAACATTTCTAAAAACATTTCTGGTTTTGCTTTGTCATTATGGGGTATTGTGTGTAGACTGATGAGAAAAAGTTATAATTTAATCAATTTTAGAATAGTCCAAAATGTGGACAAAGGCAAGGGGTCTGAATCCTTTCTGAATGTCTGTTTGTCTGTGTGTGTGTATGTATGTGTGTGCTCCTCCTAATATTTATATATTTATTAATTCCATTCTTTTACTTTTAGATTTGTGTGTATTGTTGTGAATTGTTAGATATTACTGCACTGTTGGAGCTAGGAACACAAGCATTTTGCTACACCCGCAATACCATCTGCTAAATATGTGTATGCGACCAATACAATTTTATGCACATAAACGCTTCATAATTTGTAAAGGTCATGTTAACTGACTGATATTATCGCATAGAATAAAACATATGCGATCTCATAAGCCTCTGTTAACCTCCAAGACCCTATTCCTTCTCCATTCATTTTGCCCATAGGAATGGCTGAACAAGAAGCAGTAAATTGTTTCTGGTTTTGGCTCTATACTCCCACACATTTTTCTGTCCTCACTTTTTCTCTGCACTGACATGTAACTTTGCTACATCTTAAAGCCATAGGAAATGTAGGCTAATAGATCCATAGGCTTCACATCTCTACACATCTGATGGTCCCATGTGGCTCAGTGTCACGATCGTCGTAGGAGTGAGTAGACCAAGGCGCAGCGTGTGAAACAAACATGACTTTAATAGTTAAAGTATACCAAACAAAACACGACTCGTGAAGTCCACGGTAAACAAATACCGACACGGAACAAAAACCAACAACACCCAAGGGAAAACATACAGTTTAAATATGGCTCCCAATCAGAGACAACCCACAACAGCTGACACTCGTTGCCTCTGATTGGGAGCCACTCTGGCCAACATAGACATAGAACAACTAGACACTCAACCACAGCACATAAACACACGGAATCTACACACCCTGGCTCAACATATAAAGTCCCCAGAGCCAGAGTGTGACACTCAGTTGGTAGCACTTACAACACCAGGGTTGTTGGTTTGATTCCCACGGGGGGATGAGTATCAAAATGTATGAACTCACTACTGTAAATTGCTCTGGATAATAGTGATCTGATAAAATGTCTACAATGGATCCGTCTGTTGCAGTATCTTTCCTTCATCTACACGCTTTCTATGCACTGAAAACTCAAGTAACCTTGCTTCATCCCAAAGGAATAGAAAATGTAGACTAATAGTTACTTAGACTACTAGCCTACACATCCCATGGAGGCAGCTGTTGCTATATTGCTCTATGATTTCAGCTCAAACTCATCCATCCTATCTACTGTATCTCCTGGAGAACTGCTGTCATTGTCATATTCATAATGATTATGTATCCTTCAACATGACAGGTTGAGGGTAAATACAGATTAGCCTTCTTATCATGCTAACCTGAACTGTCCTGCCATTCCCCTTGACCCATATCTGCACTGGAACAGTGAAGAGAATCACAGGCAAAATATTGTAGGTATCCACATTTTATTAATATTATTCCACTCTCACTGCAATTCTTAGACATCATAACAACACAATGGCCATGTGGTTTAAAAAAGAGACTCATAACAGACACCTGAATGGTTCACTTTTCCTTTGGAGAGTGGCCCTATGGCCTCTGCTATGATGCTGCAGTGTTGGAATAAAGGGCATCGTTTTAATCAGATTAAGAGATTAGGATGTTTATGCAGATTACTTTATAACCCAGATTGAGGGAGTGGAGAGGGATTTCTCTGGCAGTATTCAGGGGTGGAAGACAGGTACCTGTAAAACGCGGTAAGTATTTTTGTTCCTTGTATTTTATCAAATTAATATAATTATTTGATAAATTAATGTTATTAAATTCATTAATCTAGCGATCATAAGGAAGGGATAATCTGAGTGTAGTATTGGGGACACTTTTTCCTAAAATGTCAGCTAATGTCCACAACCCTAATCAACAAAAAAAACAAAAGATACGCAACCTAATGCCTACAAGGATTATTATCATGGTTCTACGAGACACATTCTAAAAAAGTTTTTGTGAGTGTGGCAATGCTTTACGAATATGTTTACCTTACCTTTGGTAACGACGTATTTGTATTAATTGACAGACAATGCCGGGGGTGATAAATATGGACGAGTTGACAGACCTGGATAAGGCTAAAATGGAAAGAGACCAAAAGAAGATTGAAGTCAAGCTTGAGAGATGGATGGTACGTTTGACCACTTTACTTTGATTGATCATTTTTCCAATTGTAAAAGTAATTTCTATGTAATAACAATAAGTGGAATAGTAATAGATTTGTACTGTATTATTTTAAACATGGATAAAAAGCCATGAAATGTTCCAAAGTGGAATGGATTGGTCATCAAAAGAGACTGTAATGACAGGTAGCCTAGCGGTTAGTAGCCAGTAACTGAAAAGTCGCTGGTTCGAATCCCCGAGCCGACTAGGTGAACAATCTGTCCATGTGCCCTTGCGCAAGGCATTTAACCCAAATTGCTCCAGTAAGTCGCTCTGGATAAGAGCGTCTGCCAAATGACTAAAATGTAAATGCATTCTTGATATTACAGTTGTGTGTGTTACATGTTAACCCTTCATTTGTACGACAGATGTCTAAGTGCTGTACTGAGTTTATGGAGGCCGTTCAGGCCGGTGTAGAAGAGGACACCCTGGTCAAAGGAATTGCAGAAGACAAGAACCCATTCAAGGAGTTGAAAGGCGGATGTGTCGTCTGCTGAAGAGGACAGGAGTCAGAACAGACAGCAGAGCTTTTCTTTCACCGATTAGACCCTCTAGTGCCCAAGGATATTCCCCCTTCCTTTGAAACATAGCTGGATCACCAATAGCCAACCGAGAGGAGATGGTAAAAAAAACAAAACAGATGTACATAAATCTAAACCTCATGAACCCATGTAAATGAATCCTTCTAGATTGTGCTCCCTCCTTGGTGTGATGCAGTAAATAAGGGTTGTTTTTGGAATGATTGTCAGAGCTTTGTTGGATGGTTTATATTGTCAGTAAAGAGCTTGTCTTCCATAAGTCTGTCTATAGTCTGAGTGTGTACCATCTGTTTCATTATTGGACAAAACCACAGTCATTAAATGAGCTTGTTTACAACTACAAGTCACCCTGAATGTTTTGTGAAAGACAGAGTACTTTTATAGGCTTGTAGACACATCCATTCTTAAAAGGTGGTATTGAGGAATCTGGCATCAATGGAAAAAAAGTTGTTATGAAAGTAAGGAACAGGTATGTTATGGGCAGCTCACCTGCCATTATAAAATCCCCCCCTTCTAGCCTAAAGCTTGCTACTTTGCCTGCCATGACCTACTACTACTACATATATGCCGCGTTCAAAACAACTGGGAACTCGGAAAAATACGAAATCAAATAATGACGTCGGTGATCTTCAGGTCAGAAAGGCTGATCTCTAGAAAGAGGCCCGAGTTCCCGAGTTGGTATTCCGAGTTTTTTTTTCCGAGTTCCCAGCTGTTTTGAACGCACTAAAGTCGAAAGTCGGAGATATCTGAGTTCCGAGCTCCCAGGTGTTTTGAACGTGGCAATATCCTATGTGACACGACCATTTGCGCATGTGCAGCTCATAGACCCACACACAACAGAAACTGTCACTTGCACAGAAATGGCTCTGCGACTGAACTTGGCAGCAAGCCGTAATTTCTCCAAATTAACCTCGTTTAGCAGTACAAGGAAGCTGACTGAAAATGTGTCATCTAAACCCAAAACCGCCAGTGGTTCAGAGATAACGGCTGATCATTTACTCTACACACCAGAGCATTTTGCACTGAAGGAATCTCTTAAAAAGGTACGCAAGACTGGTAGCCAGTTAGTTAGCATAGCATTACAACAATGAAACAGAATAAAGAAATCATGATTCAATTTAACACAAAGTTATTACTAATATAGCTTTCGTGGATATGAATATTGGTGGTATAACTTGCAAATGATAATGGCATATTACAAAACATGAAAGTAGGTGAGAGGTCACTAGCAGAAAGGCTAACTTGACACAAACGACTTTTTTTCTATTCGTATTATCTGAATAAAGTTGAAGTTCTATCCTACGACAATTTTTCGCAATATTACAAGCTTCTCAACCTAAACAAAACAGCAAAAGCTGCATTGTTTTGATACAGCCTTGTGGGAGAAAAAATAAAAGTCCACCGACTGTCACGTGACGTCTGTCTGAACTTGATATAAATACAATACTTTGTATAATGTTATTGTAGTCCTTTACATTATATATTTGACAATGTATCACTCATTAGTTTTATCCCACTTATAGACCACCAAATGTAGCCCTCATTATGGTTGAAACATGTTGCTGCATGGTTGAAACAAAGATCTCCATGTTTCTGTCACGATCATCGTCAATGTCATTCAATATATCAATGTCATTCATTCAAACTGCCAAACATCAAGCACATTTCATATTCATGCACAATTGTCCCAATGCATTAATAACTGGAATTTTGTCAAATCTGAACCAGTATCTGTGCATTAGAGACCTCATGAATGGTCTTGTTACCACCTTATTAATAGCAGCGTGTAGGATGTGTTGATCAGTTGATTGACAGGTGTAGGACTGTAGAACGATAAACTAGAAAAGTTCCTCTAGTATGGATGCTCACCAACGTTTTATAGTTATGTAGCCTATTGTTTATCATTAGTTATCGTTATAGTTATTGGCTTGGTGGATGGCCCGGGCCTTAACTCTGACACAACACAACTAACATTATTATCACAACAGAACTAGCCTACTAGTAAGTAGCTAACGATAGCGAACTTGAATTAAATCAATATAAAATTAGAATTTTATTCTCTATAAATTGACTTTTTCAAATGATTTACTCTTGCAATTTTGCAAACAGTGTGCTGCACTAGGGACATGAAGCAGAAGTCGAATCCATCACTTCCGTTGTTTAGCTGTGCCCATTGCAACCCTCGAAAATGAGGTGGAACGTCATTTCCAAACATTCTGAGAATGTATGAAAACTTGAAAATGTACATATCTAAGTGCTAGCTTGTCAGACAATGTAAAAAATAAATAAAATGTAATATTCTTCCTGTGGGTGTATATGAACAGATTTGAATAAGATTTAATATAGTCAGGTCCACTTTAATGTTTATCATGAGTGACTCTATAGATAATGAGTCAGGTGTATGATGCCTAGTTGGGACCAGAGCCATGTATTTAGAGAGTTGGGCCAATGCAGATTCTTCATTATGATGCATTTACATGACACTTCCAACATTATATGGCTGCCATGTTAGCTCCCTATCAACCTTCTATGGGGAATATTTAAACAATGCTATGTAACTGAATGTCAAGAATTAGAACAATATTCAAGAAGTTGGCCTAACTCTCTAAATATATGGCTCTGGTTGGGACTAGGCATAGGCTAAACTCTACAGTACCTGCAGCCCTCTAAGACTATGGCTGCCTTCCGCTTTGCTACATGACTAGGCTAGACAGTCACCGGGGACAAAGAGCTAAAAATATAGAGAGCCCATAAAAAGAAGGAAACCAAGACTGGGAGGTAGATGGAAATACAATTGTTTTCAATTGTGACTTAAACCTCAAAGGATGCAGGGAGGTTGAAAATGAGATGACATGCGGAAGATAGAAAGGATATAAAAGCAAAAAGGAAACAACTCACCAGTGGGACATATGGGAACTGTAGTTTATTACAATAATACAGTTGAGGGTTCCGTGCATTGTAAACTTGGGAGTGGTACACAAAAGGGTTACGAAAAATCCAGAAGGTCAGAAGCTCATAATCACATTGCAAATCCAATCAGAATATTCTAACCTGTTCTAACCTACGTTCCATTTTAGAGTAAAGTAGAACTTCTGAGATTCCTCAATTTCAAATCCTCGGCTCAATCATTTGTTTGACATTTTAAGATGTTGAAGAAATTGTGATAAATCAATTCTGCCTACTTCACCCACCTCAAATCTCCTTCATCATGCTGATGAATGCCCTAAAAACATGTTTAAGTGATGTTACTGGAATGTTATTGCACTGCTCCCAGCTAGGAGTGAAACACAGCCATGTCAGGGGAAAGTGGTGTTCTTGACAGTGCTCTTGACCCCAACTCACAATTCACAGCTCTGCGATGTGAAATTGTTCTGGTATGCAACCCTACCAGTCAACAATAACCTTTGTGAATGATTTCTAGTCCCAGTAGACATTTCCCTTTCCAAGACCTAGCAGATCCTCCCTATCCCCTTCCTCAGGATTTGAACTGTTATTTCAGAGGAAGAGCCGGACCCGTACTTTGCTCATAGCTGTCTGTTTGTCATTTTGATTATACTGTGCTTTATTTCTCACAGATTTATAACTCATGCATTCCTTTGGAGTGAGTGGAGTGTGTATAGTGTTATTGTTCTGGACAATCCAGAAAGAAACTCGTAGGTTATAGGCCTACCTGTCCAATACTCGTAGGTTATAGGGCTACCTCTCCTGTACTCGTAGGTTATAGGCCTACCTCTCCTGTACTGGTAGGTTATAGGCCTACCGCTCCTGTACTCGTAGGTCATAGGCCTACCTCTCCTGTACTCGTAGGTCATAGGCCTACCTCTCCTGTACTCGTATGTTATAGGCCTACCTCTCCTGTACTCGTAGGTTATAGGCCTACCTCTCCTGTACTCGTAGGTTATAGGCCTACCTCTCCTGTACTCGTAGGTTATAGGCCTACCTCTCCTGTACTCGTAGGTTATAGGCCTACCTCTCCTGTACTGGTAAGTTATAGACCTACCTCTCCTGTACTCATAGGTTATAGGTCTACCTCTCCTGTGCTCATAGGTTATAGGCCTACCTCTCCTGTACTCGTAGGTTATAGGCCTTCCTCTCCTGTACTCGTAGGTTATAGGCCTACCTCTCCTGTACTCGTAGGTTATAGGCCTGCCTCTCCTGTACTCGTAGGTTATAGGCCTACCTCTCCTGTACTCGTAGGTTATAGGCCTACCTCTCCTGTACTCGTAGGTTATAGGCCGACCTCTCCTGTACTCGTAGGTTATAGGCCTACCTCTCCTGTACTCGTAGGTTATAGGCCGACCTCTCCTGTACTCGTAGGTTATAGGCCTACCTCTCCTGTACTCGTAGGTTATAGGCCTTCCTCTCCTGTACTCGTAGGTTATAGGCCTACCTCTCCTGTACTCGTAGGTTATAGGCCTACCTCTCCTGTACTGGTAGGTTATAGACCTACCTCTCCTGTACTCGTAGGTTATAGGCCTACCTCTCCTGTGCTCGTAGGTTATAGGCCTACCTCTCCTGTGCTCGTAGGTTATAGGCCTACCTCTCCTGTACTCGTAGGTTATAGGCCTACCTCTCCTGTACTCGTAGGTTATAGGCCTACCTCTCCTGTACTCGTAGGTTATAGGCCTACCTCTCCTGTACTCGTAGGTTATAGGCCTACCTCTCCTGTACTCGTAGGTTATAGGCCTACCTCTCCTGTACTCGTAGGTTATAGGCCTACCTCTCCTGTACTCGTAGGTTATAGGCCTACCTCTCCTGTACTCATAGGTTATAGGCCTACCTCTCCTGTACTCGTAGGTTATAGGCCTACCTCTCCTGTACTCGTAGGTTATAGGCCGACCTCTCCTGTACTCGTAGGTTATAGGCCGACCTCTCCTGTACTCGTAGGTTATAGGCCTACCTCTCCTGTACTCGTAGGTTATAGGCCTACCGCTCCTGTACTCGTAGGTTATAGGCCGACCTCTCTTGTACTCGTAGGTTATAGGTCTGTTTGTTATTCTTGGCTAGTAGAGGAGCTGGTTCTCTTTATGTTGCTATCACTCCTTGCACAATCTTTTGGAATAGGCATTTTGGGGAGGCATTTTACATTGGCAATTGTTCATTTGTCTTGAAATGCTTTCCAACCCCCACGGAAAGCCAGAACTTGTGCTTTACTCTGGTTAAGATTCTAGAACAAACTCCATTATGAACAGTGACTCATGGCCCCTAACAGTGGTTTATGCACTGAAGGAAGCTGCATTAGACTAAATTAGTAATTTTCCCCACTTAACTGTATAATTATGGTGGTTTTAATTGCTTTTAATTTGCTCTTTACCTGCCATTGGAGAGTTGTTGTGCTCCACAGCAACGCTTGAAAGCAGATGAATGGACGGGTTTGTCAAGGGTCTCTACATTAACTACCAAAATGGGATTGGGAGGAAGCACACGTAGTTGCCTAAAATCTAACTATTTTATGTAGGCAGTATTAACTGTTTTGAACATTTCCGCCCAAAAGCAGGTCCATTTTTATGAGGATATAGATTTAGCGAAACAATTTTGAGCCTGAATTTCAGGTGGCTTGTTGAAACCAATTATGCATCGTAGATTACATGCGTATAGGCTATTAAACACTTAAAAGCTCAAGCAGGAAGCACCAGCGACTCGGTCAATAAAGAAGTGGTCAGATGACGCAGATGCTAAGCTACAGGACTGTTTTCAGTAACTGGCTTCATCAATAAGTGCATCGATTACGTCGTCCCCACAGTGACCGCACGTACATACCCCAACCAGAAGCCATGGATTACAGGCAACATCCGCACTGAGCTAAAGGGTAGAGCTGCCGCTTTCAAGGAGTGGGAATCTAACCCGGATGCTTATAAGAAATCCAGCTATGCCCACCGACGAACCATCAAACAGGCAAAGCGTCAATACAGGACTAAGATTGAATCGTACTACACTGGCTCCGATGCTAGTCGGATGTGGCAGGGCTTGCAAACTATTACAGACTACAAAGGGAAGCACCGCCGCGAACTGCCCAGTGACACGAGCCTACCAGACGAGCTAAATTACTTCTATGCTCGCTTCGAGGCAAGCAACACTGAAGCATGCATGAGAGCATCAGCTGTTCCGGATGACTGTGTGATCACGCTCTCCGTAGCCGATGTGAGTAAGACCTTTAAACAGGTCAACATTCACAAGGCCGCAGGGCCAGACGGATTACCTGTACGTGTACTCCGAGCATGCGCTGACCAACTGGCAACTGTCTTCACTGACATTTTCAACCTGTCCCTGACTGAGTCTGTAATACCAACATGTTTCAAGCAGACCACCATAGTCCCTGTGTCCAAGAACACTAAGGTAACCTGCCTAAATAACTACAGACCCGTAGCACTCACGTCTGTAACCATGAAGTGCTTTGAAAGGCTGGTCATGGCTCACACCAACACCATTATCCCAGAAACCCTAGACCCACTCCCAATTTGCATACCGCCCCAACAGATCCACAGATGATGCAATCTCTATTGTACTCCACACTGCCCTTTCCCACCTGGACAAAAGGAACACCTATATGAGAATGCTATTCATTGACTACAGCTCAGCGTTCAACACCATAGTGCCCTCAAAGCTCATCACTAAGCTAAGGACCCTGGGACTAAACACCTCCCTCTGCAACTGGATCCTGGACTTTCTGACGGGCCGCCCCCAGGTGGTAAGGGTAGGTAACAACACATCTGCCACGCTGATCCTCAATACGTGTGCCCCTCAGGGGTGCGTGCTCAGTCCCCTCCTGTAGTCCCTGTTCACCCATGACTGCATGGCCAGGCACGACACCAACACCATCATTAAGTTTGCTGACGATATAACAGTGGTAGGCCTGATCACCGACAACGATGAGACAGCCTGTAGGGAGGTCAGAGACCTGGCCGTGTGGTGCCAGGATAACAACCTCTCCCTCAACGTGATCAAGACAAAGGAGATGATTGTGGACTACAGGAAAAGGAGGACCGAGCACGCCCCCATTCTCATCGACGGGGCTGTAGTGGAGCAGGTTGAGAGCTTCAAGTTCCTTGGTGTCCACATCACCAAAAACGATCATCGTCCAAACACACCAAGACAGTCGTGAAGAGGGCATGACAAAGCCTATTCCCCCTCAGGAGACTGAAAAGATTTGGCATGGGTCCTCAGATCCTCAAAAAGTTATACAGCTGCACCATCGAGAGCCTCCTGACTGGTTGCATCGCTGCCTGGTATGGCAACTGCTCGGCCTCCGACCACAAGGCACTACAGAGGGTAGTGCGTACGGCCCAGTACATCACTGTGGCCAATTTTCCTGCCATCCAGGACCTCTATACCAGGCGGTGTCAGAGGAAGGCCCTAAAAATTGTCAACGATTCCAGCCACCCTAGTCATAGACTGTTCTCTCTGCTACCGCATGGCAAGCGGTACCGGAGCGCCAAGTCTAGGTCCAAAAGGCTTCTTAACAGCTTCTACCCCCAAGCCATAAGACTCCTGAACAGATAATCAAATGGCTACCCGGACTATTTGCATTGTCCCCCACCCACCCCCTCTTTTATTATCTATGCATAGTCACTTTAACTCTACCTACATATACATATTACCTGAATTAACTCGACTAATTTGTGTCCCCGCACATTGACTCTGTACTAGTACCCCCTGTATATAGCCTCACTACTGTTATTTTACTGCTGCTCTTTAATTATTTGTTATTTTAGTAATATATTTTTTTACTTATCTATTTTTTACTTAAGACTTATTTTTCTTAAACTGTGTTGTTGTTTATGGGCTTGTAAGTAAGCATTTCACTGTAAGGTCTACAGCTGTTGTATTCGGCGGGTGTGACAAATACAATTTGATTTGATAGTAGGTGTACTTTTAAGCTCTTCTATTGTGAACTCTATTCACCTTAAAAAAAGAACACCATCCATCTCATCATGCTGTTTAACATTGAGAATGAGGTTAACATCTAAATATGTAGGCATCATCTCCCCCTAAGAAGTGGTTGAGTTGGCAGAGAAAATGTGGGATCTTGATAGTGTCTTCTTAAGTAGTTTTCCAGCACCCTATTCCTTGTACACTGAGTATTATTACATATGGGATAGACACTGAGTGTACAAAACATTAGGAACACCTTCCTAATATTGAGTTGCACCCCCCCACCCCTTTTTGCCCTCAGAACAGACTCAATTCATCAGGGCATGGACTCTACCAGGTGTCAAAAGCGTTCCACAGGGATGCTGGTCCATGTTGACTCCAATGCTTCCCACAGTTGTGTCAGGTTGGCTGGATATCCTTTGGGTGGTGGACCATTCTTGATACACACAGGAAACTGTTGAGTGTGGAAAAACCCAGCAGCGTTGCAGTTCTTGACACACTCAAACAGGTGCGCCTGGCACCTACTACCATTCCCCATTCAAAGTCACTTAAATCTTTTGTCTTGCCCGTTCACCCTCTGAATGTCATGGAAAGAGCAGGTGTTCTTAATGTTTTGTTCACTCAGTGTATTGGGCACTGTAGTGCACTACATAGGGAATAGGGTGCCATTTGGGACGTACCCATGGTACCAAGGCTCTCTTGACACTCACATTTCTCCAGAACGGGAGTGTTTCCTCATCCCTTCACTCGCTAAGAACAGTCTTCAAGCATGACATAGGGGAGTTTGGCCCCGCGATGAAGGGAATGCTCTCAGGTGGATTTAAGAGAGATTTTCGTAATCCATAGTCATAAAAATGTCCTCTTGGAAATATATTACTGTAGCTTTATATGGAGGATCTAATGTTGCACTTAATGTGAACCACTTCATCTTCATGCTACTTGATGCCTGCACAAATCTCTGTATGTCCATGTACTGAAGCGGTATACTGTAACTGGTACCGTTGGTATTAGGACCATTCCATAGGGAAATTAGATTTTAGGTTAGGCTAACATTGTCAGATGCAAACAGGCTTGTTAGTCTCAAACTGTATTATAGTTGTTTCCCTCTTAATGTCCAGAATGACAAGAATTTGGATTGGGTTTGGGGAGCTAGGCTACATGTTGACACACTAGGCCTATCTCTATCTGCAGTCTTGTGAAACTGCAATATTTAATGAAGGCTCGTTGACAGCGAGTGTAAAGGACAGGTGGGAAGTAGCACGCACAATACCATCCCCTCCTTATCATAGCATGTATTCATCCATATGAGATTTTCTTTCAGTATGTTTTGTGTTCATTTTGTATTCATTGATATTTAGACCTTAGTCTAGCAGTCTGCCAGTGACGGATTACATAGATTTAAGTAGAGGTAGAACAGGACTACTGAAAATAAGGTTGACGACTTCGCATTTATTTACAACCATGTACCTTTCTTAAGTGTTCTGATAAAATGGTGAGTCAATTTCCAAGTACATTTTCAGGGGGAAGATAAGCTATTTATATTAACATTCATTAGATTGGAATGAAATGTCCCCTGTAGCTCAGTTGGTAGAGCATGGCGCTTGCAACGCCAGGGTTGTGGGTTCGTTTCCCACGAGGGGCCAGTATGAAAATGTATGCACTCACTAACTGTAAGTCGCTCTGGATAAGAGCGTCTGCTAAATGACGAAAATGTAAATGTAATGTAAATGTTAGTCTCACACACCCACACCATTGGCATACATATCCATTCTCACACATACAGACAACCTACGTCCAGGGCACACCTAGTCTCTTGACCACACAGACATGTACCAAACCTACGTCTATGTGTTTGTCATCTTTCCATCTATCTTTGTCTGTGTTGTAGATCATCAACCAGGATATCAACCCCTATGTGGACCAATGGGAAGCAGAGGGGATATTTCCTGCCCACAAAGTCTTCAAGCTCCTTGGAAACGCCGGGTTTCTGGGTGTCAACAAGCCAGTTGGTACGAACTTCTTCTGTCTCTTCCTCTATGAAATTAAATTGTCTCAAATCACCCAGTTAATTACTTTTTCAACTTTTTCTGAGCTATTTCTTTGCCTGATTCTGATTAATTTGTGGGAAATTATGCTTAACCTATTTCACGTTCTCCCCCTTATAAAACTGTGTCAGTTGAAAGCACTTCCCTTTGAAGAGAAGAGGACGGCTAATTTCAGACGATAAAGATGGTTTCATTAATTGAGTGTTTTCATGAACATTCACCTGAATCGGAGTGAGACGAGGAGCAGCATGAAAATAAGAAAATGGTGAAGCCTCATTCCCCGTGAAAGGGTCTCGAAAGATACAGCAGCAGCAAGCGATAATGGGTTCCTCATAGACCCCTGAGCGCCCAATGTGTCAAACTAGGCACTGCTCTTCATCAAAACTCAACAAAAGAGCCTCTCAAGGGCTAGCGTGAGAAAATGAAGTTGAGTAATTTCGTTGCATACCAGACTCAAGATGATTTATATGCCTAAAATGACATCATTTTCATAAGAAAAGTTAAGACGTGCTTAGCATGTCATTCTGGCTTTGGCCCAGAAGTAGCGACCATATTGTGGTGAGTGTAGATATTTGTAGATGTTTGGAGTCACATCTCACAAAAGCTGTTAGTCCTATCTCCATTCCAGATACTGTCCTTTACCACTGTGAAAAAACTATGATACTTTTTGTCATATTTTAATAATCCAGACAGTATATGGTATAAGACGTTTAAAGTGATGATTCATTCCAAAATCTAATTATGTCAATGTTTTCGGACCTCCAAGTCCCACTACCCACCAATCTAGATCCAAATACTGCATATCAACCCCAAATGACTAGAAAAGACAACTCATCTTGACATTAGTCCCCATAGATGTCAAAACATCTAACAAACTTTGATTTTAAAGTGAAATACTACAGAGAACAATGCAGTGGGTGTTGTTGTCGTGGTGGGCCCTATGGGGAAATTGGCTCATAAATCTAGCTAAGTCAGAGGAGAGTGGGGCGAGCAGCATTACAAAGTGCTAACTACAGAGCCCTTCAGCATTAACAGGCTGGATTAGAGAGAAGGGGGACAAGGAAGTCTGTCCCAGACACACCAGATTACCAGATGGTATATTAGATCATCTCTTTATGGTTTATCCCACACTGTGTCAGAGAGAGAGACTACCGCTGAGACGAGACACATATTGCTAATAGACTATATTGCTGATAGCCTATATTGCTGGTAGGCCTACTTGTGTTATTATTGTATATATTCAAGAATACCACAAGAGTTGAGGATACACTTTTTGGAACTTTATCTAGACTTGATCAGAACAGACGTTACAGGACATTGGAATCTCTCTCTTGCACCAGCTTACATACCAATGTAAACTGGTGCAAGAGAGAGATTCCAATGTCCTGTAACATACCCCATAATATACCCTGCTTGCTTAGCGAGTACCATTTCCTCCAGATTTGGCTCACACAAGGTTTGAACCCAGGACCTCTGTCTTGCTGCTAGTAAACGTGACCGTGACTGCCCTCCTGAAGTGTCTTGCCAGTCGGCACCATGCGAACAAAAGTCACTCCCGTTTAGCAACTGTAAATTGCTTTGGCACAATAGGCATCAAGTCACTTGCCGATAATGTTGCATACACCGTTGCGTACAGCATTTGAAAGGTCTATCATTTTCATCAAACACAATCAAAGTTAACATAAGCCCTAGATGCTCAATTGCCCAATTTATGGCATTTTAACAATGTGATATTGCACTCCAAGTGTATAACTTGAAATAACATGATGTAGGTAATTAAATAAAACATATTTTTTTATTAGCCTAGTGGTTAGGTGTGCTCTTTAGTGTATTGTCAGCTGGGTGTTCAACCAGTCTTTGCTGGGAACACTAGTTGCTACCGTAGGCGCACACCAGGTGCTTTCCATTTTGCCCCGGTGAGTCAGTACTGCCAGCAGCTGCCAATGCCGAACCCCGGCGGCGGTTAACTAACCCGGAAAACTCAATATCTGAGTTTGGGTCTGTGGAACCCTTGGTGGAGGAAATACCAGAATGATCTCCAGCCGTCTTGACACTGTCTTGCCACTGGATACAGATGACACTGGACGAGAGAGTGAGGTCGAAGCTGCGCAACTCTCCCTCACTTCAAAGCGTAAGTCATGAAACCATCACCCATAGTCCTGTGGCTTTCGGCGAATGATGAAGCTGTAGCCGTGGACTCGCACACAGGTTATTGGGTCGCTTTTCACTGGACTGAAGCAGCAGTGGAACTGAGTGTCTGAGCAGTACTATTCAGGTTCACACTGCTCATCTCCCCAGCATGAGGAAGGGGCTAGAAAAGGTGCCCTAAACATTGTCTGCTTTACTTTACCCTGACCAGCCTACCGCAGCTGGAAGGGATCCCAACTCAGCAGTGGAACAAAGAAAAGAAAAGTGACACCACTTAATATTGGTGCTTGGAATGTGCGCACACTTATGGACACTGCTGGACCAAACAGACCTGTGAGACGTACACTCTTGTAGGCAGAAAACGTGCCAGATACAAAATGGACATTGCCGCCATAAGTGAGACCCAGCTAGCTGACACGGGACAGATTGCAGAAGTTGGAGCCGGTTGCACCTTCTTTTGGAGTCGGCATGGAAAATAGGTTTTGGTTTTGCAGTAAAATCTCACCTGGTCAACCAACTGTCAAGCTTACCTAAGGGTATAAATTACCGTTTGATGACCCTGAAGCACCATTTACCAGGCAAAAAGCAGGTCACCATCATAAACAATCTTCAAACTACCCAACCACAAGAAAACAATATGGATGTACAGTCCAAACACTGGCATTGATTGACAATGGCATTGTCAGGAGGAGAGACAGACAAGATGTCAAGGGTGAAAAAGGCCATGTGCGATGCAGAATGCTGGATAGATCACCGACTCATTATCTCCAAGCTCAACATCCAGATCAAACCTCCCAGATGTCCACAAGGCAAAATATCCTCTAAAGGACTCAACATCTCTCGGCTGAAAGAGGAGAACATCCGGCAGCACTTTGTTGAAGCCCTAGACCACTGTTTGGAGTCCTTATGCCTTGATTCGGAAGACGCTGAGGCAGATTGGACAGCTTTCATAAATCTGCTGCATTCTACAGTGCTCAAAACAGTTGGTGCCGCCACACGCAAACACCAAGACTGGTTAGATGAGAATGATGCAGAGATTCAGGCACTCCATGATGATAAACATCCGAAGGACTGTCCAGTTCAAGCTTAGAGCTATGCAGGATGCTTGGCTCAGTCAGAAAGCAGAGGAGATTCAATCGTATGCCAACAGCAACAACACAAAGCATTTATACGATGCACTCAAGTCAGTCTATGGCCCACAACCCTCAAGAACCTCACCTCTCCTGATTGCGAATGGAACTACACTGCTCAGAGAGAGAGAGAGAGAGAGAAAATCCTTGCCAGATGGGCTGAACACTTCAACTCAATAAATGAAGAAGCAATCAACAGGCTGCGGCAAGTTGAAATGACCCTGTCTCTTGCAGACCTACCCACCCTGGAGGAAACAAAAAAAAGCATCTGTCTCCTCTCATTGGGAAAATCTCCAGTAGCTGACACCATACCAGCTGAAATCTACAAGGTGGGAGGGCCTTGTTTGGTTGAGAAGCTAACCGGCCTCTTCCAGTCATTGTGGAGACAAGAAGCTGTCCCTCAGGAGTTTAAGGATGCCTCGATTATCCACCTCTACAAGAGGAAAGGCAATTGCCAAGCCTGTGACAATCACAGAGGTATATCCTTGCTGTCAATTGCTGGAAGAATCTTAGCTAGAATCCTCCTGAACCGTTTAAAAGAACACCTAGACCAAGACCTGCTGCCCGAAACCAGTGTGGCTTCAGAAAGAACTGTGGAACAACTGACATGGCGTTTGCAGCTTGCAAACACCCAAGAAAAATGCCAGGTGCCATACTCTGACCTGTACCTCACCTTTTTCGACCTGACATAGGCTTTTGACACCATAAGGGCCTCTGGAAGATCATGGCAAAGTTTAATCACAATGGTGTGTCAGTTCCATGATGGCATGATGGCTAGTGTGCAAGATCACCAAGAGTCCTCTGAGCAGTTTCCAGTCACAAATGGAGTGAAGCAAGGCCGTGTTCTAGCACCAACCTCGTTTAGCATGATGCTCTCCACCATGCTGCAAGATGCCTTCCCAAATGACCACACTGGGATCCGTTTCATCTACCGCATTGATGGGGGGCTTTTCAACCTGAGGAAGATGCATGCCAAAACAAAGGTGGAGGAGGTGACTCTCCGCGACCTCTTGTTTGCAGATGACTGCACACTAGCTGCTGGCTCACTTGCTGACCTGCAGATCCTCATGGACAACTTTTCATCTGCCTGTGACAACTTCAGCCTCACAATCAGTACAAAGAAGACCGAAGTTATGTACCAACCTGCCCCCGGTAATCCTTACGTGACCGAACCATCTCTGTGAAAGGTCAGACAAATTGACTTACCTTGGTAGCACAAGTGTTGTGTCCCGTGTGGTTCACATAGACGATGAAACAAACAACAGCATCACCAAGGCTAGTGCAGCCTTTGGCCGTCTGCCATTTTCTGTGTTTTATTTTTACCCACTTTTTCTAGTCTGAGATGTTTTGTGGTCTATCCCCAATATAAAGCTTGCCTATGCTAAAACGTTGACTAACGTGGCAAGCTCTCAAAGTATGCTGTATGAGTCTGGTTAGATTGATTGGAATGGGAGAGGATTACACCGACCAGGAGGCTTAGGCCTGTACTGTTGGGATGGAGAAATACCAGATGGACTGGGAATGGTTTTCACAGAAGAAATAGCCTTAGTGTATGGGACACCTTTAAATGTGCCTTTAGAGGCCATGCAATTCAGTACTCATCTCGAAAACAAAAGCAATTTAGGTCAAAAGAGTCCACACTAACAAAGGAAATAGAATGTCTAACAGAACAGATAGATAGCAATAAAAACTGTAACATAGAGGCTCAGACTAAATTAGAGGAAAAACAAAAATAAATTGAGAAACTTATTCAAGAAAGATCAAGTGTAATATATTATAAAAATAAAGCAAACTGGATGGAATATGGGGGAAAAATGCACCAAATTATTTTTAAATCTTCAACATAGGAATGCTACCAAAAATAATTTATTGAAACTGGTTACCCATGATTCAACAAATGATATTTTGAAGGAGGAAACAAAGTACTTTAAGCATACGTTTTCGTTTGTCGCCTCCATCTCCTCTAACTGAAGCAAATTGTAGAGATTATTTTTCTATTGATAATGTAAAATTAGCAGCCATGCAGAAAGACTCATGTGAAGGTGAAATTACAGAGGAGGAACTTCTGGATGCAATTAAAGTCCGGGAAAACTCCAGGGTTGGATGGCATACCAGTCGAGGTATACCAAACCTTTTTTGATATACACAGAGGACCATTATTAGCATGTTTTAACCACTCCTATGTAAATGGTAGATTATCAGACACTCAATAAGAAGGTCTGATTTCATTATTACTGAAACAGGATACAAGTGGAAAATATAAAGATCCAGTCCATTTAAAAAATTGGAGGCCCCTTACACTTCAGTGTTGTGATGCAAAAATTCTAGCAAAATGTATAGCGCATAGAATTAAAAAGGTATTGTCGGACATTATTCATTCTAATCAGACATGTTTTTTACATGGGCGATACATTGGAGATAATACAGTGAGGGAAAAAAGTATTTGATCCCCTGCTGATTTTGTACGTTTGCCCACTGACAAAGAAATGATCAGTCTATAATTTTAATGTTAGGTTTATTTGAACAGTGAGAGACAGAATAACAACAAAAATATCCAGAAAAACGCATGTAAAAAATGTTATAAATTGATTTGCATTTTAATGAGGGAAATAAGTATTTGACCCCCTCTCAATCAGAAAGATTTCTGGCTCCCAGGTGTCTTTTATACAGGTAACGAGCTGAGATTAGGAGCATACTCTTAAAGGGAGTGCTCCTAATCTCAGCTTGTTACCTGTATAAAAGACACCTGTCCACAGAAGCAATCAATCAATCAGATTCCAAACTCTCCACCATGGCCAAGACCAAAGAGCTCTCCAAGGATGTTAGGGACAAGATTGTAGACCTACACAAGGCTGGAATGGGCTACAAGACCATCGCCAAGCAGCTTGGTGAGAAGGTGACAACAGTTGGTGCGATTATTCGCAAATGGAAGAAACACAAAAGAACTGTCAACCTCCCTCGGCCTGGGGCTCCATGCAAGATCTCACCTCATGGAGTTGCAATGATCATGAGAACGGTGAGGAATCAGCCCAGAACTACACGGGAGGATCTTGTCAATGATCTCAAGGCAGCTGGGACCATAGTCACCAAGAAAACAATTGGTAACACACTACTCCGTGAAGGACTGAAATCCTGTAGCGCCCGCAAGGTCCCCCTGCTCAAGAAAGCACATATACATGCCCGTCTGAAGTTTGCCAATGAACATCTGAATGATTCAGAGGAGAACTGGGTGAAAGTGTTGTGGTCAGATGAGACCAAAATGGAGCTCTTTGGCATCAACTCAACTCGCCGTGTTTGGAGGAGGAGGAATGCTGCCTATGACCCCAAGAACACCATCCCCACCGTCAAACATGGAGGTGGAAACATTATGCTTTGGGGGTGTTTTTCTGCTAAGGGGACAGGACAACTTCACCGCATCAAAGGGACAATGGACGGGGCCATGTACCGTCAAATCTAGGGTGAGAACCTCCTTCCCTCAGCCAGGGCATTGAAAATGGGTCGTGGATGGGTATTCCAGCATGACAATGACCCAAAACACACGGCTAAGGCAACAAAGGAGTGGCTCAAGAAGAAGCACATTAAGGTCCTGGAGTGGCCTAGCCAGTCTCCAGACCTTAATCCCATAGAAAATCTGTGGAGGGAGCTGAACGTTCGAGTTGCCAAACGTCAGCCTCGAAACCTTAATGTCTTGGAGAAGATCTGCAAAGAGGCGTGGGACAAAATCCCTCCTGAGATGTGTGCAAACCTGGTGGCCAACTACAAGAAACGTCTGACCTCTGTGATTGCCAACAAGGGTTTTGCCACCAAGTACTAAGTCATGTTTTGCAGAGGGGTCAAATACTTATTTCCCTCATTAAAATGCAAATCAATTTATAACATTTCTGACATGCGTATTTCTGGATTTTTGTTGTTGTTATTCTGTCTCTCACTGTTCAAATAAACCTACCATTAAAATGATATACTGATCATTTCTTTGTCAGTGGGCAAACGCACAAAATCAGCAGGGGATCAAATACTTTTTTTCCTCACTTTATTTGGCTAACTATTAAACTAACTGTTTAGCAGTTTTATGGCTTGGGGGTAGAAGCTGTTCAGAGTCCTGTTGGTTACAGACTTGGTGCATCGGTACCGCTTGCCGTGTGGTTGCAGAGAGAGCAGTCTATGACTTGGGTGGCTAGAGTCATTGAAATTGTTTAGGGCCTTCCTCTGACAGCACCTGGTATATAGCTCCTGGATGGCAGGGAGCTCGGCCCAAGTGATGTACTGGGCCATACGTACTACCCTCCAGTGTCTTGCGGTCGGTTGCCAAGCAGTTGCCATACCAGGCGGTGATGCAGCCAGTCAGGATGCTCTTGATGGTGCAGCTGGATAACTTTTGGAGTATATGAGGGTCCATGCTAAATCTTTTCAGCCTCCTGAGGGGGAAGAGACATTCTTGTGCCCTCTTCACGACTGTGTTGGTGTGTGTGTGGACCATGATAGATCCTTATCTTCAGATGACGACACATTTTTTGCTGAGAACGATGAGGGACTTGTAGAGCACAGGGATAATTTGGAATGCAAACATGAACGCGGTGCGAGTGTGGAGTGTTGGAATGAAAGTTCTAGGGCATAAAGGCAAAAAAGGCCAACTCAGGCCCTTTAGTACCAAGCAAGCACAAGCTTAAACTTCTATTTCAAAGCTTTTCATTTCTTGGAACATCTCTTTCTTGGCGCTGTGGTACAGTACAAAACAAAATCTGGCAGATATCAACGTATGAAACATTCACATTTAGACTATTTATTTATCCATAGGTCACGACCAACCCACTCCAGTTTCTACAAATGATATCCACGTTTGGAGGCACTGTACTGGAGCCAGCCTTCACATGAATAAAGCTTCAGAGCCAGATTGCTCTTCAGCTGATTATCTCATAGGAACAAAGCTCTACGGCTCACAAACACAAACACACCCCTTTTCTTCCAGAAGGAAAATAACCAGAACAGGAAACTGTTGCCCAGGCAACGGGGAGCAGAACATGGGTGACCTTTCCCTTCCTGTGTGCGTGTGCGTGTGCGTGATGTTATTCCACGCCCAGTCAGGACAGTGGGATCCAGAGTTCAGCCTCTGACATTGGCCCGTCTCCGGACCGACTTACGAGGCTTGGCAACCCGGACGGGTTTTCCACTGGCCAGCATTTTTCTGATAGTTCTGTTATGATGGTCCAATGTTATGTTACCCCTGACTTTCTCCCTCGCTGTCCTCCACTCTTCATCCTTAGTCATTACATTTACATTACATTTAGCAGACGCTCTTATCCAGAGAGACTCATGTAGTAATAACATAATTATATTACACATACTGTACCAGTAACTCGTTATTCTTGTACTAAGCTAAGGGATTAATGAGTACACTTACTTTTTTTGCATTCTATTTTACTTACTGTAGAATTCTCATTATGACCTGTCATTGGAATACATTGTAGTCCAGTGAGCCAATTGGGTCTATCATTGTGGCAGTCGTCATTGATACACCCATGAGTGATTCATTGGTCTAGAGACTTCCCATGTTCGCCTCCCTCTGGAGTCACGGCCAATTAAATGGTTCGCTCTCAGACAACTATTCCACTGATTTACAGTGTGTTTAATCTACATGCATGTTCAATACAGCAATCGATGAGGATGACTGTCTGTCTTAGAAACCCATTGATTTGCTACACTCTCGAGCACTACTCTCATATTGTTAGGGCTCATTTTGCAATAGAGGGGCTTATAATGGAGTTGGTTGACCTTATGAAGGGCTTATGTAGACATTATGAAGGGTTTATGAAGGCTTCATTAAGCCCTTCATGTTTTGTTGGTTTTAGGTGGGTCAATGTTGTGCTATAGTAGGACCCCGTCCTGTAACAACACACATGTAAGGGATATTTATGGCTGACAGTGATTCTGTTTGCTTTCCTTCGTTCCACTATTCACGTCCGGCTGTTTTGCTAAAATTCTAAAACTGCATTTCCCTCCGTCTATATTGTCCTCCACAGGGTTCCAGGCCTGTCACACATTTATCTCCACACAGCTGTGCCCATTTCCTCTATTTTTTCCTCTAGTTTCTGGCCCTGATTTTCAGTGTTTTCCTTGTCCTGCCACAGTTTTCCCCCTGGCTGCAATATTCTGATAGCCATTTGGCAGGTGACTCTGACCCTTCTGGCTGGAGAGGAGAGAATAGAACTCTCTGGTGTCAGTGTTCTTGTTGTTCTTCATCCTCGTCATCATTAGTGTCTCGTTTTATCCGTGACTACACGGTTTGTGGTGTTCATAACTAACATGATGAAATATGACAGAGGTGTCAGACTGTTGTCATGCTCCCATTGAATTACTGTATGGTTCCAGTCGGCAGATTAGAGCTAGTTGATTAATGTAAATTGTCCAATTTTGATATTCCAGTGAGAAGTAAATAAATCATTTCTAATGTATTCTATTCTCTGTGTCACCTTACAGATGCTTTTGGAGTGTCATTGAGTACAAACACACATAAATACTTTCCTAGCCTTGATTATTAGGTTGCCGGGCAACCAGGCTACTAGGATATGCTAAAGTTATGCTAAAGCCTATATAATTGATTTTGTAGTACAATAAAGTTACTTTAAGATGATTTGGACGTGAGGTGCGGAAAATGCTAATATAGGAGATATTGACTTCCATTGGATTGTGCCAAAAAAGCAAAAAGGTTAGCATTTGGAGACGGTGGCTAGGTAAACTAAAAGCATGGATTGCTGTCTTACCATGTCCATAGACTGCTTATAGGGTAAGGAAACCAATATGTCATGTTTTAATGTGGATCACTATCCCTTTAAGAGGGTGTTTGTATGTTATGTGTCCTAGGTGAACTATCCCTTTAAGAGGGTGTTTGTATGTTATGGTCCTAGGTTAACTATCCCTTTAAGAGTGTGTTTGTATGTTATTTGTCCTAGGTGAACTATCCCTTTTAGAGGGTCTTTGTTTAAGTTTCAAGTTTTAATGTCACATGCACAAGTACAGTGAAATGCCTTTCTTGCAAACTCAAAACCCAACAATGCAATAATCAATAACAATGTATTACTAGAAAAAAACACATGAGAAATAAGAATAGGAAATATTAAATACACAATTATGTAAGTAAGCATACTATATACGGGAAATATTTAAAAAGTCAGTTCCAATACCATACAGTGAGGGAAAAAAGCATTTGATCCCCTGCTGATTTTGTACGTTTTCCCACTGATAAAGAAATGATCAGTCTATAATTTTAATGGTAGGTTTATTTGAACAGTGAGAGACAGAATAACAAAACAAAAATCCAGAAAAACGCATGTAAAAAATGTTATAAATTGATTTGCATTTTAATGAGGGAAATAAGTATTTGACACCCTCTCAATCAGAAAGATTTCTGGCTCCCAGGTGTCTTTTATACAGGTAACGAGCTGAGATTAGGAGCACACTCTTAAAGGGAGTGCTCCTAATCTCAGTTTGTTACCTGTATAAAAGACACCTGTCCACAGAAGCAATCAATCAATCAGATTCCAAACTCTCCACCATGGCCAAGACCAAAGAGCTCTCCAAGGATGTCAGGGACAAGATTGTAGACCTACACAAGGCTGGAATGGGCTACAAGACCATCGCCAAGCAGCTTGGTGAGAAGGTGACAACAGTTGGTGCGATTATTCGCAAATGGAAGAACAAAATAACTGTCAATCTCCATCAGCCTGGGGCTCCATGCAAGATCTCACCTCGTGGAGTTGCAATGATCATGAGAGCGGTGAGGAATCAGCCCAGAACTACACGGGAGGATCTTGTCAATGATCTCAAGGCAGCTGGGACTATAGTCACCAAGAAAACAATTGGTAACACACTACGCCGTGAAGGACTGAAATCCTGCAGCGCCCGCAAGGTCCCCCTGTTCAAGAAAGCACATATACATGCCCGTCTGAAGTTTGCCAATGAACATCTGAATGATTCAGAGGAGAACTGGGTGAAAGTGTTGTGGTCAGATGAGACCAAAATCGAGCTCTTTGGCATCAACTCAACTCGCCGTGTTTGGAGGAGGAGGAATGCTGCCTATGACCCCAAGAATACCATTCCTACTGTCAAACATGGAGGTGGAAACAATATGCTTTGGGGGTGTTTTTCTGCTAAGGGGACAGGACAACTTCACCGCATCAAAGGGACGATGGACAGGGCCATGTACCGTCAAATCTTGGGTGAGAACCTCCTTCCCTCAGCCAGGGCATTGAAAATGGGTCGTGGATGGGTATTCCAGCATGACAATGACCCAAAACACATGGCCAAGGCAACAAAGGAGTGGCTCAAGAAGAAGCACATTAAGGTCCTGGAGTGGCCTAGCCAGTCTCCAGACCTTAATCCCATAGAAAATCTGTGGAGGGAGCTGAAGGTTCGAGTTGCCAAACGTCAGCCTCGAAACCTTAACGACTTGGAGAAGATCTGCAAAGAGGAGTGGGACAAAATCCCTCCTGAGATGTGTGCAAACCTGGTGGCCAACTACAAGAAACGTCTGACCTTTGTGATTGCCAACAAGGGTTTTGCCACCAAGTACTAAGTCATGTTTTGCAGAGGGGTCAAATACTTATTTCCCTCATTAAAATGCAAATCAATTTATAACATTTTTGACATGCGTTTTTCTGGATATTTTTGTTGTTATTCTGTCTCTCACTGTTCAAATAAACCTACCATTAAAATTATAGACTGATCATGTCTTTGTCAGTGCGCAAACGTACAAAATCAGCAGGGGATCAAATACTTTTTTCCCTCACTGTATTTACATGTGCAGGGGATACTGGAGTGATGGAGGTAGATATGTATAGGGGTAAGGGGACTAGGCAACAGGATATAAGATAAACAGTGTAGCTGCAGCTTGTATGTGAGCGGGTGTGTAGAGTCAGTATAAATGTATGTGCAAATTATGGAGTTTGTGTGTGTGTTGGAGTGACAGTGTGTAGGGCCCTGTTAGTGTGGATAGAGACTGAAATAAAAGGTCAATAAAGATACAAGGTTAACTCAGATAGTCCATGTAGCTATTTTGTTAGCTATTTGTCAGTCGTATTGCTTGGGGATAGAATCTGTTCAAGAGCCTGTTGGTGTCAGACTTGATTAATCGGTACCTCTTGCCGTGCGGCAGCAGAGAAAATAGTCTATGGCTTGAGTGGTTGGAGTCTTTGACGATTTTCCAGGCCTTCTTTTCATACCGCCTGATATAGAGGTCCTGGATGGCAGGGAGCTCTGCCCCAGTGATGTACTGGTTTGTCCACACAACCCTCTGTAGAGCCATGCGATCAAGGGCAGTGTTATTGCCATACCAAGCAGTGATGCAACCAGTCAGTATGCCCTCAATGGTACAACTGTAGAACCTTTTGCCAAACTTTTTCAACCTCCTGAGGGGGAAGAGGCATTGTCGCGCCTTCTTCCCGACTGTGTGTGTGTTTGGACCATTTTAAATCTTTAGTGATTTGGACACCGAGGAAGCTGTCGACCTGCTCCGCTGCTGCCCCGTCTATGTGGATGGGGATGTGCTCGCCCCCCCGTTTCCTGTAGTTCATAATCAGCTCCTTGGTCTTGCTGACGTTGATGGAAAGGTTGTTGCTCCAGCACCACACTGCCAGGTCTCTGACCTCCTCCCAGTATGCTGACTCATCGTCGCCGGTGATCAGGCCTACCACCGTCATGTCGTCAGCGAACTTGATAATGGTGTTGGAGTCGTGCGTGGCCACACAGTTGTGGGTGAACAGGGAGTACAGGAGGGGACTAAGCACACACCCCTGTGGGACGCCTGTGTTAAGGGTCAGCGTGGCAGAGGTGATGTTGCCTACCCTCACCACCTGGGGTCGGCCCGTCAGGAAGTCTAGGATCCAGTTGCAGAGGGAGGTGTTCAGACCCAGAGTCCTAAGCTTGGTGATGGGCTTGGAGGGGACAATGAACAGCATTCTCACATAGGTATCCCTCTTATCTAGGTGGATGAGGCCAGTGTGGAGAGCAATTGAGATTGCATCATCTATGGATCTGTTGGGGCGGTATGCAAATTGGAGTGGGTCTATGGTGGCTGGGATGGTGGAGTTAATGTGTGCCATAACCAGCCTCTCAAAGCACTTCATTATTACAGAAGTGAGTGCTACAGGGCGGTAGTCATTGTGTTTATGTGTCCTGTGCAGAGTATGGAGGCCTGGGCCTGGACTTCAGCTACAGTATAGCCGTGTCAGAGGAGCTGGGCAACATCCGCTGTGGAGGCATCCCCATGGCCATCGGAGTCCAGACTGATATGGCCACACCTGCCCTGGCCAGGTAATGTATATACTGCACCCATCTGGCCCATAGCCATGCTATTTTCATTATGAGCCAATCAAGCAAGTAATTTTCACATTTACATTTACGTCATTTAGCAGACGCTCTTATCCAGAGCGACTTACAAATTGGTGCATTCACCCTATAGCCAGTGGGATAACCACTTTACAATTGTTTTTTGTTTTTTTATTGTTTTTTTTTTGGGGGGGTAGAAGGATTACTTTATCCTATCCCAGGTATTCCTTAAAGAGGTGGGGTTTCAAATGTCTCCGGAAGGTGGTGAGTGACTCCGCTGTCCTGGCGTCGTGAGGGAGCTTGTTCCACCATTGGGGTGCCAGAGCAGCGAACAGTTTTGACTGGGCTGAGCGGGAACTATGCTTCCGCAGAGGAAGGGGAGCCAGCAGGCCAGAGGTGGATGAACGCAATGCCCTCGTTTGGGTGTAGGGACTGATCAGAGCCTGAAGGTACGGAGGTGCCGTTCCCCTCACAGCTCCATAGGCAAGCACCATGGTCTTGTAACAGATGCGAGCTTCAACTGGAAGCCAGTGGAGTGTGCGGAGGAGTGGGGTGACGTGAGAGAACTTGGGAAGGTTGAACACCAGACGGGCTGCGGCATTCTGGATGAGTTGTAGGGGTTTAATGGCACAGGCAGGGAGCCCAGCCAACAGCGAGTTGCAGTAATCCAGACGGGAGATGACAAGTGCCTGGATTAGGACCTGTGCCGCTTCCTGTGTAAGGCAGGGTTGTACTCTCCGAATGTTGTAGAGCATGAACCTGCAGGATCGGGTCACCGCCTTGATGTTAGCGGAGAACGACAGGGTGTTGTCCAGGGTCACGCCAAGGCTCTTCGCACTCTGGGAGGAGGACACAACGGAGTTGTCAACCGTGATGGCGAGATCATGGAACGGGCAGTCCTTCCCCGGGAGGAAGAGCAGCTCCGTCTTGCCAGGGTTCAGCTTGAGGTGGTGATCCGTCATCCATACTGATATGTCTGCCAGACATGCAGAGATACGATTCGCCACCTGGTTATCAGAAGGGGGAAAGGAGAAGATTAGTTGTGTATCGTCAGCGTAGCAATGATAGGAGAGGCCATGTGAGGATATGACAGAGCCAAGTGACTTGGTGTATAGGGAGAATAGGAGAGGGCCTAGAACTGAGCCCTGGGGGACACCAGTGGTGAGAGCACGTGGTGCGGAGACAGCTTCTCGCCACGCCACTTGGTAGGAGCGACCGGTCAGGTAGGACGCAATCCAGGGAGTGAGCCGCGCCGGAGATGCCCAGCTCGGAGAGGGTGGAGAGGAGGATCTGATGGTTCACAGTATCAAAGGCAGCAGACAGGTCTAGAAGGACAAGAGCAGAGGAGAGAGAGTTAGCTTTAGCAGTGCGGAGAGCCTCCGTGACACAGAGAAGAGCAGTCTCAGTTGAATGACCAGTCCTGAAACCTGACTGGTTTGGATCAAGAAGGTCATTCTGAGAGAGATAGCAAGAGAGTTGGCTAAAGACGGCACGCTCAATAGTTTTGGAAAGAAAAGAAAGAAGGGATACTGGTCTGTAGTTGTTGACATCAGTGGGATCGAGTGTTGGTTTTTTTGAGAAGGGGTGCAACTCTCGCTCTCTTGAAGACGGAAGGGACATAGCCAGCGGTCAAGGATGAGTTGATCAGCGAGGTGAGGTAGGGGAGAAGGTCACCGGAGATGGTCTGGAGAAGAGAGGAGGGGATGGGGTCAAGCGGGCAGGTTGTTGGGCGGCCTGCAGTCACAAGTCGCAAGATTTTATCTTGAGAGAGAGGGGAGAAAGAAGTCAAAGCATAGGGTAGGGCAGTGTGAGCAGGACCAGCAGTGTCATTAGACTTAACAAACGAGGATCGGATGTCGTCAACCTTCTTTTCAAAGTGGTTGACGAAGTCATCCACAGAGAGGGAGGAGGGAGGGGGGGGAGGATTCAGCAGTGAGGAGAATGTGGCAAAGAGCTTCCTAGGGTTAGAGGCAGATGCTTGGAATTTAGAGTGGTAGAAAGTGGCCTTAGCAGCAGAAACAGATGAAGAAAATGTAGAGAGGAGGGAGTGAAAAGATGCCAGGTCGGCAGGGAGTTTAGTTTTCTTCCATTTCCGCTCAGCTGCCCGGAGCTCTGTTCTGTGAGCTCGCAATGAGTCATCAAGCCACGGAGCTGGAGGGGAGGACCGAGCCGGCCGGGAGGATAGGGGACACAGGGAGTCAAAGGATGCAGAAAGGGAGGAGAGGAGGGTTGAGGAGGCAGAATCAGGAGATTGGAGGGGAGAAGGATTGAGCAGAGGGAAGAGATGATAGGATGGAAGAGGAGAGAGTAGTGGGAGAGAGAGCGAAGGTTGCGGCGGCGCATTACCATCTGTGTAGGGGCAGAGTGAGTAGTGTTGGAGGAGAGCGAGAGAGAAAAGGATACAAAAGTAGTGGTCGGAGACATGGAGGGGAGTTGCAGTGAGATTAGTAGAAGAGCAGCATCTAGTAAAGATGAAGTCAAGCATATTGCCTGCCTTGTGAGTAGGGGGGGACGGTGAGAGGGTGAGGTCAAAAGAGGAGAGGAGTGGAAAGAAGGAGGCAGAGAGAAATGAGTCAAATGTAGACGTAGGGAGGTTGAAATCCCCCAAAACTGTGAGGGGTGAGCCATCCTCAGGAAAGGAACTTATCAAGGCGTCAAGCTCATTGATGAACTCTCCAAGGGAACCTGGAGGGCGATAGATGACAAGGATATTAAGCTTAAATGGGCTAGTGACTGTGACAGCGTGGAATTCAAATGAGGAGATAGACAGATGGGTTAGGGGAAAAATTGAGAATGACCACTTGGGAGAGATGAGGATTCCTGTGCCACACCCCTCTGACCAGATGATCTCGGGGTATGCGAGAACACATGGTCAGACGAGGAGAGAGCAGTAGGAGTAGCAGTGTTTTCAGTGGTAATCCATGTTTCCGTCAGCGCCAGGAAGTCGAGGGACTGGAGGGTAGCATAGGCTGGGATGAAGTCAGCCTTGTTGGCAGCAGAACGGCAGTTCCAGAGGCTGCCTGAGACCTGGAACTCCAGGTGTGTGGTGCGTACAGGGACCACCAGGTTAGAGAGGCAGCAGCCACGCGGTGTGAGGCGTTTGTGTAGCCTGTGCGGAGAGGAGAGAACAGGGATAGGCAGAGGCATAGTTGACAGGCTGTAGCAGATGGCTACAATAATGCAGAGGAGATCGGAATGAAATGAACTAAACATCTGGGAAAGGAGAGAGCAGGGCCTCCCTCACCAAAAAACTCCCAAATATAACTCTCCCAACTTCCACCTCAGAAACTATAATTGTTTCACTGAACCACCCGAATAAAACTCTCCCAACTTCCACTTAGAAATTAGAATTGTTGTAAACTACAGCGGTTCAATGTTTCAAGGAATAGACTCAACTTACTTTATTCAGTTAGCTAACTATGACGCCATAGCTAACTAGCATGCTAGCATCCAATAACACACAGTTTAGCACCAATACTTGGTTACAACACACTACCAATAGTGTGTTAACACACTAAACAGATAATTCGTGTCCGTGTCTAGTTCTTTCATAACGCAGCAATAATTAAACGTTGGCTAGCTAGCACAAAGATATTGTATTTAGCTACTACAGTACAGCTAGCTGGTAGTGTTGGCTAGCTAGCAATGGCTGCTGTGTTGACTTTGTTTGAAAAACGGCGTCGCTGCGAACGAATGTAGCTGGCTAAAAGGATATTGTATTTAGTTGCTACCGTTGCTAATAGCTAATAGCTAATAGCTAATTTCATTTGAATTTTTGTATAATATTTGATTAGAGGAAAATAAAAACATACGATCACATTGCTCCTCCCCCCTAATCCTTCAGAACATTCCCTTTTGACCCCCCTCCCTCTATCTCCCACCCCTACCCTTCCCAATGACATTTAATGTCTATGGTAAACTTAAAGTATGAAGAAAAAAATGTATGCACTCACTAATTGTAAGTCGCTCTGGATAAGAGCGTCTGCTAAATGACTAAAATGTAAAATGTAATGTAAACTTAATCAATTAGTGTCTGTTTCCCACTGACACGAACACACAAGAAACATTTGTAAAGTAAAGCTTTTGTGAAGACTTAGAGACCACCCACTCTTCTGACATCTTAGTTTCAACATGCACACCAACAATCCAAAACTAGGACTTAGTGGCTTCAATAAGTAATAATTTACAGATGTTTAAATACTTTAGAATATATCATGTTGTTGATGATGAGTCAAGCAGCTGTGTGCAGGCTATTCATTATACATAGCAAAATAAGCTTAAAGTGATAGTGCGAGATTTTGGCAACTAAGCACTTTTTCTACTTGCCCAGAGTCAGATGAACTTATGGATTCCATTGTTATGTCTCTATGTGCAGTTTGAAAGAAGTTGAAGGTAGTTTTCAAGCTAACGCTAACTAGCGTTAGCGCAATGACTGGAAGTCTACCGAAACAGTTGCTTGAACAGCTCTTTAACCCCATTGTCTCTGTGTGTTGTGGTACTGTAGGTTTGGCTCTGAAGAGCTGAAGAAGGAGTTTCTGCTGCCCTCCATAACGGGAGACAAAGTGGCCTGTCTGGGAGTGAGTGAAGTGGGAGCCGGCTCAGATGTTGCTAGTACGATGCCTTCATTTAGTATCCCTCTAGTATGTTATTATGGCCTGACTTCTGCTCGCCCTAAAGCAGATTCTCAGTAAACACTCAACCACTCTGGGCCGGAAAAGGAGGCTCAATCTGTTTCTAATGCGGGTGACATCAAAGCACAAGCATGACTATAACACTCTTAACACTTATTTTTACTATTTTCTACATTGTAGAATAATAGTGAAGACATCAAAACTATGAAATAACACATATGGAATCATGTAGTAACCAAAAAAGTGTTAAACAAATCAAAATATATTTTATATTTGAGATTCTTCAAATAGCCACCCTTTGCCTTGATGACAGCTTTACACACTCTTGGCATTCTCTCAACCAGTTTCACCTGGAATGTTTTTCCAACAGTCTTGAAGGTGTTCCCACAAATGCTGAGCACTTGTTGGCTGCTTTTCCTTCACTCTGCGGTCCGACTCATCCCAAACCATCTCAATTTGGTTGATGTCGGGTGATTGTGGAGGCCAGGTCATCAGATGCAGCACTCCATCACTCTCCTTCTTTGTAAAATAGCCCTTACACAGCCTGGAGGTGTGTTGGGTCATTGTCCTGTTGAAAAACAAATGATACAACAACTGATTGGCTCAAACTCCACAAATTTCTTGTTAACAAACTATAGTTTTGGCAAGTCGGTTAGGACATCTACTTTGTGCATGACACAAGTAATTTTTCCAACAATTGTTTACAGACAGATTATTTCACTTATAATTCACTGTATCACAATTCCAGTGGGTCAGAAGTTTACATACACTATGTTGACTGTGCCTTTAAACAGCTTGGAAAATTCCAGAAAATGATGTCATGGCTTTAGAAGCTTCTGATAGGCTAATTGACATCATTTTAGTCAATTGGAGGTGTACCTGTGGATGTATTTCAAGGCCTACCTTTAAACTCAGTGTCTCTTTGCTTGACATCATGGGAAAATCAAAAGAAATCAGCCAAGACCTCAGAAAAAGAATTGTAGACCTCCACAAGTCTGGTTCATCCTTGGGAGCAATTTCCAAACGCCTGAAGGTACCACGTTCATCTGTACAAACAATAGTACACAAGTATAAACACCATGGGAACACGCAGCCGTCATGCCGCTCAGGAAGGAGACGCGTTCTGGATCCTAGAGATTAACGTACTTTGGGAAAAGTGCAAATCAATCCCAGAACAACAGCAAAGGAGCTTGTGAAGATGCTGGAGGAAACAGGTACAAAAGTATCTATATCCACAGTAAAACGAGTCCTATATCGACATAACCTGAAAGGCCGCTCAGCAACGAAGAAGCCACTGCTCCAAAACCGCCATAAAAAAGCCAGACTACAGTTTGCAACTGCACATGGGGACAAAGATTGTACTTTTTGGAGAAATGTTCTCTGGTCTGATGAAACAAAAATAGAACTGTTTGGCCATATTGACCATTGTTATGTTTGGAAGAAAAAGGGGGTTACTTGCAATCCGAAGAACACCATCCCAACCGTGAAGCACGGGGGTGGCAGCATCATGCTGTGGGGGTGCTTTGCTGCAGGAGGGACTGGTGCACTTCACAAAATAGATGACATCATGAGGAAGGACAATTATGTGGATATATTGAAGCAACATCTCAAGACATCAGTCAGGAAGTTAAAGCTTGGTCGCAAATGGGTCTTTAAAATGGACAATGACCCCAAGCATACTTCCAAAGTTGTGGCAAAATGGCTTAAGGACAACAAAGTCAAGGTATTGGAGTGGCCATCACAAAGTCCTGACCTCAATCCTATAGGAAATGTGTGGGCAGACCTGAAAAAGCATGTGCGAGCAAGGAGGCCTACAAACCTGACTCAGTTACACCAGCTCTGTCAGGAGGAATGAGCCAAAATTCACCCAACTTATTGTGGGAAGCTTGTGGAAGGCTACCCGAAACGTTTGACCAAAGTTATACAATATAAAGGCAATGCTACCAAATACTAATTGAGTGATGTAAACTTCTGACCCACTGGGAATATGATGAAAGAAATAAAAGCTGAAATAAATCATTCTCTCTACTATTATTCTGACATTTCACATTCTTAAAATCAAGTGGTGATCCTAACTGACCTAAAACAGTGAACATTTACTAGGATTAAATGTCAGGAATTGTGAAAAACTGAGTTTAAATGTATATGTAAACTTCCGACTTCAACTGTATATACACAACCGTTCAAAAGTTTGGGGTCACTTAGACATTTTTACGTCCATTTAAAATAACATCAAATTGATCAGAAATACAGTGTAGACATTGTTAATGTTGTAAATGGCTATTGTAGCTGGAAACGGCAGGGGCCTCTGTACGCCTATCTACATAGGCGTACAGAGGCCCATTATCAGCAACCAGCAGTCCTGTGTTCCAATGGCACGTTGTGTTTGCTAATCCAAGTTTATCAATTTAAAAGGCTAATTGATCATTAGAAAACCCTTTTGCAATTACGTTAGCACAGCTGAAAACTGTTGGGCTGATTACAGAAGCAATAAAACTGGCCTTCTTGAGACTAGTTGAGTACCTGGAGCATCAGCAATTGTGGGTTCGATTACAGGATCAAAATGGCCAGAAACAAATAACTTTCTTCTGAAACTCGTCAGTCTATTCTTGTTCTGAGAAATGAAGGCTATTCCATGCGAGAAATTGCCAAGAAACTGAAGATCTCGTACAACGCTGTGTACTACTCCCTTCACAGAACAGTGCAAACTGGCTCTAACCAGAATAGAAAGAGGAGTGGGAGGCGTGCACAACTGAGCAAGAGGACATTAGAGTGTCTAGTTTGAGAAACAGATGCCTCACAGGTCCTCAACTGGCAGCTTCATTAAATAGTACCCGCAAAACACCAGTCTCAACGTCAACAGTGAAGAGGCGACTCCGGGATGCTAACCTTCTAGGCAGAGTTGCAAAGAAAAAGCCATATCTCAGACTGCCCATCTTCATCTTTTTTTTTTATTGGCCAGTCTGAGATATGGCTTTTTCTTTGCAAGTGATATTAATTTTGGAAATCTGTTCCAAAGTATTCCCACGCATAATAGAGAGATACACTACATGACCAATGTGGACACCTGCTCGTCGAACATCTCATTCCAAAATCATGGACATTAATATGGAGTTGGTCCTCCTTTGCTTCTATAACAGCCTCCACTCTTCTGGGAAGGCTTTCTACTAGATGTTGGAACATTGCTGCGGGGACTTGCTTCCATTCAGCCACAAGAGCATTAGTGAGGTCGGGCACTGATGTTGGGCGGTTAGGCCTGGCTCGCAGTCGGTGTTCCAATTCATCCCTAAGATGTACGATGGGGTTGAGGTCAGGGCTCTGTGCAGGCACGTTCTTCCACAACGATCTCGACAAACCATTTCTGTATAGACCTCGATTTATGCATGGGGGCATTGTCATGCTGAAACAGGAAAGGACCTTCCCCAAACTGTTGCCACAAAGTTGGAAGCACAGAATCGTCTAGAATGTCATTTGATGGTGTAGCGTTTACATTTCCCTTCACTGAAACTAAGGGGCCTAGCCCGAAACATGAAAAACAGCCCCAGACCATGATTCCTCCTCCACCAAACTTTACAGTTGGCACTATGCATTGGGGCAGGTAGCATTCTCCTGGCATCCGCCAAACCCAGATTTGTCCGTCAGACTGCCAGATGGTGAAGCGTAATTCATCACTCCAGAGAACACGTTTCCACTGCTCCAGAGTCCAGTGGTGACGAGCTTTACACCACTCCAGCCGACGCTTGGCATTGCGCATCGTGATCTTAGGCTTGTGTGCGGCTGCACGACCATGGAAACTCATTTCATGAAGCTCCTGACGAACAGTTATTGTGCTGACGTTGCCTCCAGACGCAGTTTGGAACTCGTTAGTAAGTATTGCAACCGAATAACAGCACTTACAGTTGACCGGGGCAGCTCTAGCAGGGCAGAAATTTGACGAACTGACTTGTTGGAAAGGTGGCATCCTATGATGGTGCCACGTTGAAAGTCACTGAACTCTTCAGTAGGGACCATTCTACTGCCAATGTTTGTCTATGGAGATTGCATGGCTGTGTGCTAGATTTTATACACCTGTCAGCAACGGGTGTGGCTGAAATTGTCGAATCCACTAATTACTTTTGTATATATAGTGTATATGTGATCATATACAAATGTAAGCAGGGTTTGAAATGGTTATGTTTTAGTGAAATAATATATCTGTTTGGGCTTCTTGCGGTCAATTTGCAGTCTACAAATGATTTGTAATTATGTTCCGGCCCGCTGACCATCCGCTCAAGAAGAAATCTTCCTGCAGTTTAATCTATACTGAACAAAAATATAAATGCAACATGCAACAATTTCAATGATATTACTAAGTTACAGTTCATATATGAGTTTCTCTGGTATTAAGGAAGTCAGGATGCAAGAATACAAATAAACTCTTAGATGGAGATTTGATACAATGTATTTAACTATACGGACCCGGATTCAACATAACAAGCTGCAAGTGAGTTGTCTCTTGCTATCAGAATGAGAGACAAAGAGATCTCTCAGTTTATATACTTACATTTACATTTTACATTTACGTCATTTAGCAGACGCTCTTATCCAGAACGACTTACAAATTGGTGCATTCACCTTATAGCCAGTGGGATAACCACTTTACAATATGTTATTTTTTTATTTCTTTCTTTGGGGTGGGGTAAGGGGGGGTAGAATGATTACTTTATCCTATCCCAGGTATTCCTTAAAGAGGTGGGTTAGGGTTAGGGTTAGGGTTAGGGTCTCGGGAAGGTGGTGAGTGACTCCGCTGTCCTGGCGTCGTGAGGGAGCTTGTTCCACCATTGGGGTGCCAGAACAGCGAACAGTTTTGACTGGGCTGAGCGGGAACTGTGCTTCCGCAGAGGTAGGGGGGCCAGCAGGCCAGAGGTGGATGAACGCAATGCCCTCGTTTGGGTGTAGGGACTGATCAGAGCCTGAAGGTACGGAGGTGCCGTTCCCCTCACAGGACCGTAGGCAAGCACCATGGTCTTGTAGCTGATGCGAGCTTCAACTGGAAGTCAGTGGAGTGTGCGGAGGAGCGGGGTGATGTGAGAGAACTTGGGAAGGTTGAACACCAGACGGGCTGCGGCATTCTGGATGAGTTGTAGGGGTTTAATGGCACAGGCAGGGAGCCCAGCCAACAGCGAGTTGCAGTAATCCAGACGGGAGATGACAAGTGCCTGGATTAGGACCTGTGCCGCTTCCTGTGTAAGGCAGGGTCGTACTCTCCGAATGTTGTAGAGCATGAACCTACAGGATCGGGTCACCGCCTTGATGTTAGCGGAGAACGACAGAGTGTTGTCCAGGGTCACGCCAAGGCTCTTCGCACTCTGGGAGGAGGACACAACGGAGTTGTCAACCGTGATGGCGAGATCATGGAACGGGCAGTCCTTCCCCGGGAGGAAGAGCAGCTCCGTCTTGCCGAGGTTTAGCTTGAGTTGGTGATCCGTCATCCACACTGATATGTCTGCCAAACATGCAGAGATGCGAAGATTAGTTGTGTGTCGTCTGCGTAGCAATGATAGGAGAGGCCATGTGAGGATATGACAGAGCCAAGTGACTTGGTGTATAGCGAGAATAGGAGAGGGCCTAGAACTGAGCCCTGGGGGACACCAGTGGTGAGAGCACGTGGTGCAGAGACAGATTCTCGCCACGCCACTTGGTAGGAGCGAACGGTCAGGTAGGACGCAATCCAAGAGTGAGCCGCGCCGGAGATGCCCTACTCGGAGAGGGTGGAGAGGAGGATCTGATGGTTCACAGTATCAAAGGCAGCAGACAGGTCTAGAAGAACAAGAGCAGAGGAGAGATAGTTAGCTTTAGCAGTGCGGAGAGCCTCCGTGACACATAGAAGAGCAGTCTCAGTTGAATGACCAGTCTTGAAACCTGACTGGTTTGGATCAAGAAGGTCATTCTGAGAGAGATAGCAAGAGAGTTGGCTAGAGACGGCACGCTCAAGAGTTTTGGAGAGAAAAGAAAGAAGGGATACTGGTCTGTAGTTGTTGACATCGGAGGGATCGAGTGTTGGTTTTTTGAGAAGGGGTGCAACTCTCGCTCTCTTGAAGACGGAAGGGACATAGCCAGCGGTCAAGGATGAGTTGATGAGCGAAGTGAGGTAAGGGAGAAGGTCACCGGAGATGGTCTGGAGAAGAGAGGAGGGGATAGGGTCAAGCAGGCAGGTTGTTGGGCGGGCGGCCGTCACAAGTCGTAAGATTTCATCTGGAGAGAGAGGGGAGAAAGAAGTCAAAGCATAGGGTAGGGCAGTGTGAGCAGGACCAGCAGTGTCATTTGACTTAACAAACGAGGATCGGATGTCGTCAACCTTCTTTTCAAAATGGTTGACGAAGTCATCCACAGAGAGGGAGGAGGGAGGGGGAGGAGGATTCAGCAGGGAGGAGAAGGTGGCAAAGAGATTCCTAGGGTTAGAGGCAGATGCTTGGAATTTAGAGTGGGTACTTCAAGATAAACAAGTTTTAACCAACATCTGGCAACCATCACTGGAGGACCCTCCCAACCGAGATGGTACCAGCCAGCACCCCAGACGGGACAGTACCTCTATAACTTAAATTCTAAGATAAATAACATAGGTTCCTTCGGACTTCCTGGCTCCCAGAGTGACATGATAAATGGATTGAACACATTCCCAAATCCTGTGTAAACACGAAATATCAATAAGGAAGTCAGTCAATTGAAATACATTCATTAGGCCCTAATCTATGGGTTTCACATGACTGGGCAGGTGCGCAGCCATGGGTGGGCCTGGGAGGGCATAGGCCCACCCACAGGGGAGCCAGGCCCAACCAATCAGAGTTTTTCCCCACAAAAGGGCTTTATTACAGACAAAAATACTCCTCAGTTTCATCAACTGTCTAGGTGGCTGGTCTCAGATGATCCCGCAGGTGAAGAAGCCGTATGTGGAGGTTCTGGGCTGGCGTGGTTACACGTGGTCTGCGGTTGTGAGGCCGGTTGGACATACTGCCAAATTTTCTAAAACGACGTTGATATGCCACACCTGTCACCTGTCAGGTGGTTGGCAAAGGGGAAATGCTCACTAAGAGGGATGTAAACAAATGTGTGCACAAAACTTTTTGTGCATTTTGAAAATGTCTGGATCTTTTATTTCAGCTCATGAAACATGGGACCAAAACTTTACATGTTGCTTTTATATTTTTGTTCGGTATAGTTGATAATCCCTGATCTATACTATAATCTGTCCTCATGGAAATTGTATCTCAAAACTACAACAGCGTTCCCCATAATGTGATTCCTTTCGGGCTGCGTGTTAAGACAGTTGTTTGGAAAATGTTGTTCTACAGAACAAGTCATATTTCTCTCTCTCGCTCCTCCAGCCATCAAGACGAACGCGGTGCGTAAAGGGGATGAGTATGTGGTGAACGGTGGTAAGATGTGGACCACCAACGGCACCCAGGCTGACTGGATGTGTCTCCTGGCCAACACCAGTGACGGTCCGTCTCACAAGAACAAGTCCCTCATCTGTCTGCCTATGAACACTCCTGGTGAGACACAATTATATATACTTAGTCTACGAAAACTCTCCAATAGTCAATAGCTTCATCTCCAGTCATTGACCTTATGTTCTGAAGTTGAAAGCGGGCTAATGAAAGATTATGTTAGAATTTGTGCTAATCTTCCTTTTTAGGGTTCAGTGCCTTGCTCAAGGGCACATCGACAGAGTTTTCACCTAGTCGGCTCTAGGATTCGAACCAGCGACCTTTCGGTTACTGGCCGGGTGCTCTTAACCGCTAGGCTACCTGCCGCTCTCCATCTCCCATTGACTTCAAATTGTGATCTATCAACTACAGATGATTATATTTATAGTCACATTTTAGTAATACCTCTGATTACTCACAGCATGTTCAGTGTTCTGTGCAGAAGACAATGTCCAAGACCAAGGTGTTATTATAATCTCCAGACAGTCATTTCACTCCACTGTGTTGTTATAATTAGTTAAGACTCATTCCATTAGAGAGCTACCAGATAGCCTCTGGTATCCCAGCCAAGACACACATGATGACGTCTCTCTCCGTTGTCTCCTTTCCCTCACAGGGGTTCACATCGCCCGCAAGATCGACAAGATGGGGATGTGGTCTTCCGACACGGCCGAGGTCTTCTTCGATGACGTGCGCGTGCCCTGCAAGAACCTCATTGGTCAGGAGGGGATGGGCTTCACTTATCAAATGCTTCAGTTCCAGGAAGAGAGACTTTGGGCGTGTGGCAACAGTAAGCAAACCTCTCCAATTCCATCGTGTTCCCTTCCTCTCTCCCTCTCTCCCTCCCCCACTCTCTCGCTCTCTCTCCTTCCTACCAAAACTCTCTCTTTTGGTCTCTGGGGGTTTTTCGGTATTTCAGAGAATTTCTCAAAGAGAAACGTTATTATCTTGAAACGTAATTTTTCATCAAGAGTCATTCAAAAGGTTTCCGCATGTCAGCCAGTGTGAAGAAAAGGCCTTTAGCAAAGACATAAGCAGGAATATCTAATTGATGGTGACGTGAAGTTGTTGAAAGCTTCTTGCCCTGACTCATTATATCCCAGTTTATTTAGTCTGGGCTTGATAACAGTCAGTCTGAGTAGGTTGTTAGCCTTTAGAAAATAGGGTGCGTCACACGAACACACACACAGATACACGTACCCACACTGTTAAATCACTATATGCCTCCATCAGTTTGTATCATCCACCCACTTCCAAGTTAAACTAGTGACACACTTTGACCTCCAAGTTAAACTAGTGACACACTTTGAGGGGCAAAAAAAGGACATTAACTTCCTCACACAACAACTTGTTCACAGCCTCTGCCCACTCCACCATCTGTAACACAAACAACATCTATATAGACCTATTTCCTGGGCGCGCCATGAAAAGTTGCGCGTGCAGTTCGGAATCAGAAAGCTCTTTGTTTACCTAGCAGTGGATACGATCACACGCAACTTCAAATGCAGCTCATGCAAGTTAACAAACACGTAATCAGATGGTCATCGCAGATGTAATCAGAGGATTGATTACCTAGCAAGCCAGCCAGCCAAGTTAAAATATCAAAATTAGAGCTAGATAAAGCCAGAATAATAATATACTTGTTAAACATAACTATAGCCATCAGTCTTGCGTGTTTTCATGGTCATTACTCACTCACTGTTAAGTTTGCCAAGGTCCAGACTTTAGCGTTAGCTATCCTGCTACAGAGGTTTTTGGTGCAGGGATGCACAGTCACGCACAGTTGCTTGTAAACAAAACACGTCTCTATACTACCGTTTATTCCCCTTCAGTTCTAACCATGATGGACAACATCATCCAGGAGACCATTCAGTACACCAGACAGAGGAAGATCTTCAAGATGCCTGTTCTCTACCACCAGTCAGTCCACTTCAGACTGGCCGAGCTGGAGACAGAGATCGAGCTGCTGCGCTCCCTCCTCCATCGCTCCACAGGTGGGTCTGCTCAGGATAAGATAATGACTGCATCCCAAACGGCACTCCATTCCCTATGTAGTGCATTACTTTTGACCAGGGCCCATAAAGCTATGGTCAATGTAGTGCACTACATAGGGAATAGGGTGCTATTTGGGATGCAGGCAATGACTGATTTCTATGGGGAAATGTTGTTTTCAGCTGGGCCTTGTGCATACATTAAGTATAAACACAGGACGTAAGACAGATACAAACCAGATACGTGTTTAGATACAAACCAGATACGTGTTGGATACAAACCAGATACGTGTTAGATACAAACCAGATATGTGTTAGATACAAACCAGATACGTGTTAGGGAAGTTACTATGAAAATATAGTTTACCATGCTACCAATTACTTCACACTGGAAGAAGTTAAGCTACACTAAAGCTACTCTTAAGAAAAATATAGTTTACTTAACTAAAGTTATTTTGAAAATGTATTTCAAACTACTTTGTGATAAATAATAATATATAAATCTGAAATATCATAGACTACAAATTGCAAGAACAGGTCTCTTTGGAATCAGATGTTAACAGAATGTTTAATTTAGCCTATTAAACACAAAAATATATGTTTCAAGTGAGAATTAGGAAGGTCTGATGCCAGAAAAAGAAAGGACATTCTTGCCTACTTTACCCATATTTTCTATGTTTTTTTCAGAAACATTAGTGTGTCATTCCAGTAGTTAGCTGCACCGCTGCATGGCAAAAAAGTAATTAACACTAAAACACTACCAAGATTAGAATTAGCTCAACTACCACCAAGCTACTACAAAATGGTGTTAAGTTACTAGTTGAATTACACTGCCAGATAAATACAATCAGTGCAGCCTATGTATGATTCATAATAATAAGATGTAAACTTTAACATCTAGGCCAGTAACACAACACATCTAATAATGGTCATTGTCAGGAGACTGGACACATCTGGCTGTTGTCCGGGTTCCATGGCCTTTGAGGGGGTTTAACTAATGCTCAACCACTTTACCAGACAGTAGCTTCAATGCACTAGTGCAGCTGTTAATTGCTTCATCAGATAGGGACTAGAGGCATCTGTTAGGCACATGTAGACAGTAGACAGACTGTGGCCACTGTACACGTCCCAATTCTCCCATTCTCTCCTCTAAACTGATCTGACATTAAAGATCAATGACAATAATATCAGTAAGTAATATCAGTTTAGGACTTTGGAAAGGAAACCAGCAAGGAGATTGTAGATACAGACTTAGAGCAGGGTGAGTGAAATGAAACAGCTTGTACACATCCTAAATCTTGGCATCAACCTCTTCCCTGCGTCTCCCCTCCCCAGCTCTGTACATCAAGGGCAACGATGTGACTAAGCTGGCATCCATGGCTAAGCTGAAGGCAGGCCGTCTGTCCAGGGAGGTGGGGGACAGCTGCCTGCAGTACTGGGGAGGGATGGGCTATACCAGCGATGTCCTGGTCAGCAGGTTTTACAGGTGAGTGGAGAAGAAGAACTCTAAAAGAAGGTTCAAGACGGCAGCTTAATTCCCCTTGATGTTTATTGCTGACGCGTTTTGGAGCAAGCTCCTTCGTTAAAGCACTGAATAAACTTTGTGACACATTATGTAAAGGTTACAAGTTCTGCTTATAAACCTGTCATAAACATGACTAAATATTTAGTTTGCTAACCATTCATAAACTTTATATAATGTACATTTTATCATTCGTTCACATATTTACTAATGATGACTACATGTATAAACTATACTGAACAAAAATATAAACGCAGCATGCAACAATTTCTACGATTTTACTGAGTTACACTTCAAATAAGGAAATCAGTCAATTGAAATAAATTCATTAGGCCCTAACATATGGATTTCACATGCCTGGGAATACAGATATGCATCTGTTGGTCAAAGATACCTTTAAAAAAAGGTAGGGGCGTGGATCAGAACACCAGTCTGTATCTGCTGTGACCACAGTTTTCCTCATGCAGCGCGACACATCTCCTTCGCATAGAGTTGATCAGGCTGTTGATTGTGGCCTGTGGAATGTTGTCCCACTCCTCTTCAATGGCTGTGCAAAGATGCTGGATATTGGCGGGTACACATCGATCCAGAGCATCCCAAACATGCTCAATGGGTGACATGCCTGGTGAGTATGCAGGCCATGGAAGAACTGGGACATTTTCAGCTTCCAGGAATTGTGTACAGATCCTTGCGACATGGGGCCATGCATTATTATTAGTGATGGCGGCGGATGAATGGCACGACAATGGGCCTCAGGATCTCGTCACAGTATCTCTGTGCATTCAAATTGCCATCGATAAAATGCAATTTTGTTCGTTTTTCGTAGCTTATGCCTGCCCATACCATAACCACACAGCCACCATGGGGCACTCTGTTTATAACATTGACATCAGCAAACCGCTCACCCACACACCGCCATACACGTGCCAATTGCATGTTCATCTGTAAATTGCACATTTTTAGAGTTGCCTTTTATTGTCCCCAGCACCAGGTGCACCTATGTAATGATCATGCTGTTTAATCAGCGTCATTATATATCACAACTGTCAGGTGAATGGATTATCTTGGCAAATGAGAAATGCTCACTAACAGGGATGTAAACAAATTTGTGCACAAAATTTGAGAGAAATAAGCTTTTTGTGCGTATGGAACATTTCTGGGATCTTTTATTTCAGCTCATGAAACATGGGACCAACACTTTACATGTTGCGTTTATATTTTTGCTCAGTGTATTATAAGGAAACTCAAAAGGAGTTTATTTAACCCACTGATATATGCTGTCCTTTCACTGATCAGATGATGCAGTTCAGACCTCTTACAGTAGTACACTAATCAACTACGGTTAATACTACTGTAGTCTAATTACAGCGACACCCAGTGATGTGGCAAATTAAGACATTATATGGGTTGCATCCCAAATGGCACCCTATTCCCTACATAGTGCACTACTTTGGCCAGCGCCTGAGGGTCAAGGGCAGGTCTCACTGTCACGGTAAGTTAAAAGGTCTCTGTTTCATCACTTCCCCTGAACCTTGCTATGTACAAATACTATGTGTATGCAGATGGATAGTGTAAGGAGGATATTCATGTACGGTAAGTTCATAACCAGTTGAGTCAATACAGTTAAGCAAAGGTGCTGTTTTTTCACTGCAAAGAGTTGACTTTCAATACTAGTTAATTACACGGACATTCTGGGTATTCAGATTGGTAATTTTGCTCAGGAAATTAAACTTAATTCATTCAGGCATCTAATCAGAAACGAGTCCCCATTGTCACACTTCATGGACAAAATACATGTGGCTTCCATGGTTTTTAAGAATGCGGCAGAGGCAATAGCTGTCACAGTGACCACAGTGTTCATTTGTCTTTAAATACGCAGAGACGCCAGGTTACTGTCCATTGGAGGAGGCGCTGATGAGGTCATGCTGTCGATCATCTGCAAGTACATGGACACCCTACCCAAGCCCCCACCCAAGAAGTGATGTCACAGTGCCAGTATTGCTTTGCCGCACATCAATCCAGAACATTGTTCCCTTTCCTTTGCTTATCTATAATGACTGGATAGGTCGAAGTGATACCTCTACTTAGTTTCCGCCATATTGCTTACACCTATCCAGTCCATGAAGGGGAGTGAGCGAGGTCAGAAGGAACCAAACCATTTTCTGGAATTTAATGAACACATCACCAGAAGTGCAGTTTAAGATCTTAATTTATTCATCCATTTAACCACTATTCAGCCTGTTGCACTTAATGCATGTACTACACTACAGGGCTAGCCAGGAATGTTTTTTTTCTTCAAATAGGGCCTCCATGTTTCCATCCTGGGGAAACATGCCTAAGATTTCCTTCCATAAGATTCTTCAGTGTAACTTCAGTTCCATTAATTTCCTTACGACAATTGAAAACGTCAGTCCTACAGTAGATGTGAATTTGTGTATTCTTTTCACTGTGAAGTGAAGGAGGGGATTTGTAATCAATGTCTAAGATCAACTTTTGTCAGTACAGATTGTCAAATCTTTGTAGATAGTCGCAGGAATGCAATGAATAGTATGTACCGTTGTGTAAAATAAACTAAATGCTATGTACCTCAACTGAGCCTGAACAATTGTTGAGAAAATAATCAAACTCTCTGGCGGGTCAAATTCAAAACATCCATGTTTATTTACATATAAAACAAATTTTTACATCAGTTGTTAACGGGAGAACAGTGTGCAGTGGTGGAGGTGAACAGTCTCTGTAGATGGGACAGGAAACATCTTGAAGTGAGCGCGTACCCTAATAATTCATTCCTCAAAACAAATAAGATGTTTGTTTATAGTGGAACTCGATTGTTGGCCACTGTATGGATCAAATGTTAAATCAGTCTCACATTGGATCAAGCAACCTCTTCAAGAGCATTACATCCAACTGTCACATGTGGGCTGCGTTTCGAGTAGACGGGCAGACCAATTCCCATATTTTTTCACTAATCAGCTCTGAGAAATGTGATTGGTCAATAGAACAATTAGTGGGAGAAATATCAGAATTGGGCTACCTGTGTAAACGCTGCGTATGTCACATTTGTACAAATGTTACTGCTTAGCCTTACCAGATGTGTTGATGCAATAGATCACTCATCCTGTACATCTGCTACAAATCAACTTATATGCCTCATCGTTAAGGGACTCCGTAAGAAAGTGTTACATTACAATCGTAAACTTATGGCAGTGTCTACTCATTCCATCAGGGCTGTCTATAAAATTAATGTCAGACATTTTTTATTATTCCCTATTGCACATTGTTATTGATGATTTGGGGGGTCTTCTCAAACATTAAGCACATTCTAACAGTCTCATTGTCATCATCCTGGTCTTCTGATCCAGAGGTACACAGACTGGGGAAGGAGACAAGGCAGGGAGGGAAAAGCCGGGCCTCCTGTAACGCATCACCTCAGTTTGATAAACCAGTACAGGATGGTGAAGACCAAGAGGCAGAAGAGCAGCATGTAGCACAGGAGCTTGGTCTGGCTTCCCCTGGAAAGATGCTTCACTCTCCCTATGGTGGCCCCCAGCAAACCTCCCGTTGAGTCAAAGTCTGAGTCCTGTTAGGAGAAAAAGAACAAACCAATAAATCCAGTGACATGTTATGCTGCTCTGAAATTTGTAGTAGGGTAAATCCATTTGAATTCAATCGCTTTTTGACAGCACCCCTTATGATTCGAATGAACCCTTCCATACATATTTGCCCATTGTAGAAGTGCTCACAAAGTGACCTTTTGGACCTGAATGTCAAAACATTCAAGAGATAACGGTGCTCAAAGTTATATTTTGCATACCCCACCATAGCATGAGACATCCATGTCTTCATCACTGGAAAATATAAAATGGTTGAGAAAGAGTGTTGTCGAACTGTTTTTGAAATTAACTGAAAAATAATTATTTTTAATAACAAATTTAATTTAACCTTAAATCGTCTTATCTAAACGTGTCAACTCAGATTGTATTTTTTATATTAGTATATGGTGTAGCTTATACCCTATTTTACACCTGAGGTTTTAGTGTTTTGTTCCTGCCATTGGTTGAGACAACATGCTCTACAGGCTGGGTGTCATGTTTTGGCTGATAAATGTCCACACATCAGAGAATGTTGACCTGAATGGGAATATCTGTTTTAAAATGATACTGTCAAACCTCCATAGGAAACCTATTGAAATCATAGAAATATAGATAGAGTAGACATGACCATTTAAGTTAACATTCGACAGTGGGTGGACCGGCGGCCATCTTTGTGGTAGTAATTACAAGTTAAAATTTCAATGAATTATTATTGAAATGGCACCCACTCTGTATTCAAGAGCATGTGTCTCAACCGATGGCAGGCACAACACAAAAACCTCAGATTATGTAAAGAACGGTCTAAAATGCAACATATGCGAATATGAAAACAGTTTTTTTTTTTTTTATATAATTGACGTTAAAGGTTAGTTTTTATTCAAAAAAATGTTTTTCAATAAATAATAAAATAGTTTCACAACCCTGTTTATACGCTTTTAGATTGTAGCAAACTCAACCATTTATCTTTTCCAGTGATGAAGACATGGATGTCACATGATGGTATGGTATGCAAAATGGGTCAACTTTGAGCACCATCTCCTTAATGTTTTGGCATTCAGGTCCAAAAAGTCACTTTCTGAGCACTTCTACAATGGGCAAAAATGTATTGAAGGTTTTGTTCAAATCTAATGTGATGCTGTCAAAAGGTGATTGAACTCATGGTTTTACCCTATAGCCTATATGTTGAGCAATATTGTGACCTGTTATGGATGCAAACTCAGCTTTTAATGGATTGTGCAATCTGGTAGAAGAGGGTATAGATAAGGGAGATTTGTGTGAATGTTTCTTGAGTTGAGTAATTATGTAGAGTAGCCTATAGGAGTGGGTGATATTTGGGGAGACCTCTTCTACAATATGCTACTCCAAATATTGCAAAATACGATATAATCGTTTTGCGCCTTTAATGACAATCATTCCACACTGTGCAATTTTGGTGCTTATTTACAATATTATAAAGTAGTCACATTCTCATTCAATAATATTTGTGGCAAGAATAAGCCTTAGTTCATTCATTTAGACTTCATGCTCAACATACTGATACAGCCTAACTAATAAAACTGCACAGTTTTGAATTTGTAAAGTTCGAACAGTCTTGATCAACACCATATATCGTCAATGTTAAAAACCACAATATTCAATTTAATCATATAGCTAGCTATGGGCCAAACCCTAGTAGCCTAGATGCTCATGACTGAAAATGTCACTTGCTTACCATATCGTCCAACATGTTTTTCTGGTACTTCACTTCCGTTCCAATATCTATAGACAGCTGTAGCAGGACAAACGTGAAATAAGGTTACCAAAGGAATTAATAACAACATGAGATAAAAGTTACTGTATACCTTTGTGAACACGAAATACTAACATGTTTCAAGGCGCTGACTTTGGCTCTCAGACCCTCTTGTAAGTGTTCATTTTCCTCTTCGTACGCGCTGTATCCACTGGCCACATAATTTCCAGGAGGTCCTCCTTCGCCTGTGTCACAATTAACAAACCCATTAAGCTACCTAGCTATGAAGGCCTGTCAGACAGCATTATTAGCTAGCTAGCTAAGACAGCTCGCTAGTTATAGCTAATACTGTCCTGATGACAATTTCCAATACAACTCCGTTATAATGTAGTAGCTAGCTATATTCTGTAGCTTTCTAACATTAAATATATACTGTTAGCTAGCTAACTAGCCTGCTAACTTTAGCCATTGAATGAGCGTCATCTATTTAAAACGGGGGGCTCTTACCCAAACCTGCTCGTCTCATGTTCCTTTATTCAATCAAAAGATCCTAACTGTAACACTTAGGTGATAATGCGTATCAAAGCAGCAGTAGTTTTGTTGGTAGATAGTTTGCTAGCTAGCAACCTAACGTTAATTCAGCAGGAGAAGAAACGCCACGACATCGTACGGGAACGTGATAAGGCAAATGTTTACATGGACGACTCCGCCCACTCACGGCATGGGTAAAGTTACATCAAAGAGGTTTTGGTGACATTTTTAATAGCTAGCTCAACTCATCCGAGAGCAATGATAACAAAAAAAATGAAATTAATTGCCATCTCCAATCAATAGTTCATCACAGGGAGTGCAGCAGATTTAATTTCAAATGTACAAAGGGGCATCATAGGCTGCGTTTCGACAGGAAGCTCAATTCTGTCTATTTTTCAGTAATTGGTATTTTGACCAATCAGACCAGATTTGAAAAAGCTCTGACGTGAAAATATGTGACGTGATTGCTCAAAAGACCAATTAGTGGGAAAATATGTGTAATAAGCATGGTGATTATAACCATTACAGGTTGCTGCCATTGATCATGCAAAATATAAAATCACCTGCACACTCATGATTAGTCTGCTTGGTAATTTGGCAAACAGAACAAAGTGTGGTGTCCAAGTCAACGTTGCTAATTATGCTGTGATGATAAGAAGTCCGCTTACACTGTTCTTTGATTATAAAGATGTATTGTATCAAAGTTCACAGTATTAATTTACAGATATCTGCAGTTATATTTGGAGAGAAACGGCCAATCTGTTGATCCCATATGTTGTCTCTCTCTTCTTTGTTTAAGACATGGTATTTATATCCTATGTGACATAGTATGGCGTGATTTTAATAAACCAATCCCTGGCTTTTCACATATCTTCCCATATCCTCTTTTCCGAAAGCAGAGCCAAGTTCCTCTAACACACTTTTGCAAACGTCAGCACAATCATAGACCCTCAGACACTACAAAAGATAACATTAATAGGCTAAATAGCAAGTTTCATATTATTCGTTTTCCACCTCCCCCACCTCCCTCATACATGGCGCCATGCAATACCAAAGAGGAAAGTAATGTCCGTTCTTGGCAATATGATCTGTAACTGTGGTAAGGCGTGGTGATGCAAAAAGTGATATGTAACTGTGACATAAAGCGTGATGACAGATGAGGAAGTATTAGCCCATTTCCTCCTACAATCCTCTCCTGATTACATTTACATTACATTTTAGTCATTTAGCAGACGCTCTTACCCAGAGCGATTTACAGTTAGTGCATACATTATTTTATCGAACCCACAACCCTGGCGTTGCAAACGCCATGCTCTACCAACTGAGCTACATCCCCTGCCGGCCAAATCCCTCCCCTACCCTGGACGACGCTGGGCCAATTGTGCCCCATGGGTCTTAATGTCATATTTAGAGTTCCACTATAAAACTATGGGGCTCCCCCTTTCATTAGTAAGGGAAGACAAGAGGTGGAGAGAGCATGTAATGTTGTCAGAGCACCTTACCGATCACTGCACCTGTACACAGCCCATCTGAAATTAGCCCACCCAACTACCTCATCCCTATATTGTTATTTATTTTGCTCTTCTATAGGTGAGGCAATGAGCAGGGGCATTGCGAGGAAGTGATTATGATGACATACAGACAGTAGTATGTGACCCCAAACTCACCTTAAGGGGACAGTTGGACTCTACTTTAGAGATGGGATGAGGGGACGACAAGCGGGCACTGAGGACACCTGGGCACTGCCACCACTACCACTTACATGCTGACCACACCGCTCACATCACGTGCAAAATAAATGTACACATACATGCTATTCAATCATTTCATCCAAACTTGGTTCTGTTTTTGACGCTTGACGCACTGCAAGTCCCGCCTCTCCCATCTCCTCATTGGTTTTTAGGAGCCTATACCCACGTGGGTGATTGAAAGATGAACTGAGGTCCACACTCCAGTCCAGTTGGTGGTGGTAATGTGCCTTAAAGTTGGTTACCAACCGCCATTATAAAGTCCAAAGAAGAAGAAGAAGAAGACCAAAATGAGGAGAGATTACTAGAAACTAACTAGGTTTACCCTTTTATCTGTGGAGTAATTGTTGGAGTAGAGGACCTTGTGCATTTCAGGTAAAATAACAACCCAATGTTTATATCCCATTCATGGCAATTTAGCTAGCTAGCTTGCTGTTGCTAGCTAATTTGTCATAAATGTTTGATGCGTTTCGACCTGTCCCCAATTGTATATAGTTGGTTCAGAGTTTGTTTTTATATTTCAACCTGCGTGTCCTGATGCCAAAAGTAGAAGGGGGGCTAATGACTTTGAACGGGAGCTAATGAAAGTTTCACCTAGTGATGTAGTCAAATCAATCTATCAACCAAATGTATTTATAAAGCCTGGCGGGTCTGACTTAGAATATGTGGACAACTACAAATACCTAGGTGTCTGGTTAGACTGAAAACTCTCCTTCCAGACTCACATTAAGCATCTCCAATCCAAAGTTAAATCTAGAATCAGCTTCCTATTTCGCAACAAAGCCTCCTTAACTCATGCTGCCAAACATGCCCTCATAAAACTGAATATCCTACCGATCCTTGACTTCGGCGATGTCATTTACAAAATAGCCTACAACACTCTACTCAATAAATTGGATGTAGTCTATCACAGTGCCATCCGTTTTGTCACCAAAGCCCCATATACTACCCACCATTGTGACCTGAACGCTCTCGTTGGCTGGCCCTCACTACATATTCGTCGCCAAACCCACTGGCTCCAGGTCATCTATAAATCACTGCTAGGCAAATCCCAGCCTTATCTTAGCACATTGGTCACCATAGCAACACCCACCCGTAGTATGTGCTCCAGCAGGTATATCTCACTGGTCATCCCCAAAGCCAACACCTCCTTTGGCCGCCATTCCTTCCAGTTCTCTGCTGCCAATGACTGGAACGAACTGCAAAAATCTCTGAAGCTGGAGACTCTTATCTCCCTCACTAACTTTAAGCATCAGTTGTCAGAGAAGCTTACCGATCACTGCAGCTATACACAGCCCATCTGTAATTAGCCCACCCAACTACCTCATCACCATATTGTTATTTATTTTGCTAATTTGCACCCCAGTATCTCTATTTGCACATCATCTTCTGCACATCTATCACTCCAGTGTTAATACTAAATTGTGCACTATGTCCTATTTATTGCCTTACCTCCATAACTTACTACATTTGCACACACTGTATATAGATTTTCTATTGTGTTTTTGACTGTACGTTTTGTTTATCCCATATGTAACTCTGTGTTGTTGTTTTTATCACACTGCTTTGCTTTATCTTGGCCAGGTCGCAGTTGTAAATGAGAACTTGTTCTCAACTGGCTTACCTGGTTAAATAAAGGTGAAATAAAATAAATAAATAAAAAGGGTCGTTCTTCAAGATGTTCAAACATTCATAGATGACCAGCAGGGTCAAATAATAATCACTGGTTGTAGAGGGTGCAACAGGTCAGCATCTCAGGTGTAAATGTCAGTTGGCATTTCATAGCCAAGCATTCAGAGGTAGAGAGGTAGAGAGGTAGAGAGGTAGAGAGGTAGAGAGGTAGAGAGGTAGAGAGGTAGAGAGGGAGAGAGGTAGAGAGGGAGAGAGGGAGAGGGTTGAAAACAGCAGGTCCTGGACAAGGTAGCCAATCTGTTGAACAGGTAAGGGTTCAATAGCCACAGGCAAAACAGAAGAAACTGAATCAGCAGCATGACCAGGTGGACTGGGGACAGCCAGGAGTCATCAGGCCAGGTAGTCCTGAGGCATGGTCATAGGGATCAGGTCCTCCGAGAGAGAGAGACGGAGAGAGAGAGAGATGGGAGAATTAGAGGGAGCATACTTAATTTCACACAGAACACCAGATAAGACAGGAGAATTTCACCAAGTAAGACAGACTGACCCTAGCCCCCCGGCAAATAGACTATTGCAGCATACAGTTGAAGTCGGAAGTTTACATACACTTAGGTTGGAGTCATTAAAACTCGTTTTTTCAACCACTCCACAAATTTCTTGTTAACAAACTATAGTTTTGGCAAGTCGGTTAGGACATCTACTTTGTGCATGACACAAGTCATTTTTCCAACAATTGTTTACAGACAGATTATTTCACTTATAATTCACTGTATCACAATTCCAGTGGGTCAGAAGTTCACATACACTAAGTTGACTGTGCCTTTAAACAGCTTGGAAAATTCCAGAAAATGATGTCATGGCTTTAGAAGCTTCTGATAGGCTAATTGACATCATTTGAGTCAATTGGAGGTGTACCTGTGGATGTATTTCAAGGCCTACATTCAAACTCAGTGACTCTTTGCTTGACATCATGGGAAAATCAAAAGAAATCAGCCAAGACCTCAGAATTTTTTTTATAGACCTCCACAAGTCTGGTTCATCCTTGGGAGCAATTTCCAAACGCCTGAAGGTACCACGTTCATCTGTACAAACAATAGAACGGAAATATAAACACCATGGGACCACGCAGCCGTCATACCGCTCAGGAAGGAGACGCGTTCTGTCTCCTAGAGATGAACGTACTTTGGTGCGAAAAGTGCAAATCAATCCCAGAATAACAGCAAAGGACCTTGTGAAGATGCTGGAGGAAACAGGTACAAAAGTATCTATATCCACAGTAAAACGAGTCCTATATCGACATAACCTGAAAGGCCGCTCAGCAAGGAAGAAGCCACTGCTCCAAAACTGCCATAAAAAAGCCAGACTACGGTTTGCAACTGCACATGGGGACAAAGATCGTACTTTTTGGAGAAATGTCCTCTGGTCTGATGAAACAAAAATAGAACTGTTTGGCCATAATGACCATCGTTATGTTTGGAGGAAAAAGGGGGGCTTGCAAGCCGTATAACACCATCCCAACCGTGAAGCACGGGGGTGGCAGCATCATGCTGTGGGGGTGCTTTGCTGTAGGAGGGACTGGTGCACTTCACAAAATAGATGGCATCATGAGGAAGGACAATTATGTGGATATATTGAAGCAACATCTCAAGACATCAGTCAGGAAGTTAAAGCTTGGTCCCAAATGGGTCTTCCAAATGGACAATGACCCCAAGCATACTTCCAAAGTTGTGGCAAAATGGCTTAAGGACAACAAAGTCAAGGTATTGGAGTGGCCATCACAAAGCCCTGACCTCAATCCTCTAGAAAATGTGTGGGCAGAACTGAAAAAGCGTGTGCGAGCAAGGAGGCCTACAAACCTGACTCAGTTACACCAGCTCTGTCAGGAGGAATGGGCCAAAATTCACCCAACTTATTGTGGGAAGCTTGTGGAAGGCTATCCGAAACGTTTGACCCAAGTTAAACAATTTAAAGTCAATGCTACCAAATACTAATTGAGTGTATGTAAACTTCTGACCCACTGGGAATGTGATGAAAGAAATAAAAGCTGAAATAAATAATTCTCTCTACTATTATTCTGACATTTCACATTCTTAAAATGAAGTGGTGATCCTAACTGACCTGAGACAGGGACTTTTTACTAGGATTTTACTAGGACTTTTTACTCAAGAATTGTGAAAGACTGAGTTTAAATGTATTTGGCTAAGGTGTATGTAAACTTCCGACTTCAACTGTAGATACTGGAGGCTGAGACAGGGGGGGTCGGGGGACACTGTGGCCCTGTCCAACGATACCCCCCGGACAGGACCAACCACGCAGGATATAACCCCACCCGCTTTGCCAAAGCACAGCCCCCACACCACTAGAGGAACTTACTACATTTGTAAGTCGCTCTGGATAAGAGCGTCTGCTAAATGACTAAAAATGTAAATGTAAAATGTAAATATCAACAGACCACCAACTTACTACCCTGAGACAAGGCTGAGTATAGCCCACGAAGATCTCCTCCCCCGCACGAGCCCGAGGGGGAGCAAAAACAGACAGGAAAATTACATCAGTGACTCAAGTCGAGTATAGCAAAAAAAGCCTGGCTGACGCACCCCACCTAGGGACGGCATGGAAGAGCACTAGTAAGCCAGTGACTCAGCCCCTGTAACAGGGTCAGAGGCAGAGAAACCCAGTGGAGAGCCGGCCAGGAAGAGACAGCAAGGGTGGATCGTCACTCCAGTGCCTTGCCGTTCACCTTCGCACCCCTGGGCCAGACTACACTCAATCATAGGACCTACTGAAGAGATGAGTTTTCAGTGAAGACTTAAAGGTCGAGACCGAGTCTGTGTCTCTCACATGGATAGGCAGACCATTCCATAAAAATAGAGCTCTACAGGAGAAAGCCCTGCCTCCAGCTGTTTGCTTAGAAATTCTAGGGACAATAAGGAGGCCTGAGTCTTGTGACCGTATGTAAAGAAATGTACGGTAGGACCAAATCGGAGAGATAGGTAGGAGCAAGTCCGTGTAATGCTTTGTAAAAACCTTGAAATCAGCCCTACCCTTAACAGGAAGCCAGTGTAGAGAGACTAGCACTGGAATAATATGATCACATTGTTGGGTTCTAAGATTCTAGCAGTCATATTTAGCCCTAACGGAAGTTTATTTAGTGCTTTATCCGGGTAGCTGGAGAATAGAGCATTGCAGTAGTCTAATCTAGAAGTGACAAAAGCATGGATTAGTTTTTCTGGACAAAAAGTTTCAGATTTCTGCAATGTTACGAAGATGGAAAAAAGCTGCCCTTGAAATATTTTTGATATGTTCGTCAAATGAGAGATCAGGTCAAGTCACTAAACCTCGAGTCCGAATCGAGTCCCAAGTCCCGTGTGCTCGAGTCCGATGTCCAAGTCGGAGTCACCAATGGTCGAGTCACGAGGTGAGTTACGAGTCCCTATGGCTGAAGTCTCCGTGCTCGAGTCCTGGTCCAAGTGCTCAAATCTGAGTCACTGGGTCCACATCAACTCAAAATAAAGATATAGTGTAGCGGCAAGAGGGATTTTGTCAATAAATTATTTGCTATCCATTTTCCTTTCTTTCTGTGCCACAAAATGTTTGCATATAGGCTACTGGTAATGTTACCCGGGCCACATTCAGTTGCAAAACGTTCTTGAATGTTGCAGATAGAAATTCCATGAATAGAGCCGTTTTCCCTCATTCAATATGTCAGAGAGGCATGTTTCTTCTACACCCCAGGTTGTTAGTTGAAGCTAGCTAATGAGGTAACATGACCGAACAAGTTGTAGCCTAAACAAATGGTCAACGGTGCGGTCTGCAAGTAGCATAGTTTTAGAACGGCCCGCGATATACTTTATGAATGTAAAGTGCGGCCTGCCAATGCACGATAGAAAGAAAAAAACGTAGCGCCACTATTATGGTTCATATCTTTTTAACGGTAATGGCTAGGAAAATAGGGAGACTTAGCTAGTTTGTTGGCTACTAAGCTATATGGAATTGTTTTAAGAAAGTCATACCAAGGATAATTTTGCTATTTCATTTTTAATTTTAAGACCCCATGAAGTATAACAAAAATATTTGATGAACATTTTGATTTGGCCTTACTGCTATGCCAAGAGTGTGCAAGGCTGTCATCAAGGCAAAGGGTGGCTATTTGAAGAATCTCAAATATAAAATATATTTTGATTTGTTTAGCACTTTTGTGGTCACTACATGATTCCATGTGTGTTATTTCACAGTTTTGATGTGTTCACTATTATTCTACAATGTAAAGAATAGTCCAAATAAAGAAAAACCCTTGAATGAGTAGGTGTGTCCAAACTTTTGACTGGTAGTGTATATCTGATGCAAACAAATCTGCTGCTGGAAAGCAAACTTTTCTGACAGAAATGTGTCTTTTGGGACTAACGTTGATTTGTTTTTGTTTCATGTTCTTAGCTGTGTCAATGGGTTCCCTACCACCAGTAGATGCTTGCCTATTTTTTTTTTTAAACGCTGGCATATACATGTACAGTATTTAGTAGGCTTCATGCGACGAACAACAAAATTAAAATCTGTTAAAAAAGGAAATGCTTTAGCCATTTCCGTTTTCTCTTAGCTGCTCAGGATGTTAGCACTTAATAATATCTGGTTCACCCTGATTAGGCTAATTTGTCTGGCTAATGGAGAGATCGCTCATGAATGAGTCAGAGCCCAGCGAGAAAAGATGAAAAGAAAGTATGCCAGGAGGAAGAGGGGGAAAGGAAGGTATTCTACTAGACTATTTTTAAACATGAGATGGGATCTTGACTCCCACTCTTGACATTTCTTTCATCTGCTGTTGAAAGAATCCCTGCAGCCACTCAGCGATGCTAAAATTCCATTTGACTGCAAATTAGTTTTACCTTTTTAAAAAGTTGAATTCAGATGGTCAGGGGTCCTTTCATAGGGGGATTTATGTCTCGGAGTCCCAGCAATGCCCCATGTTCTCTACCTGGGGAGATTCATGTGATTTAATTTCAACATTATTTTTGTTTTGTTGTGTTAAAAGGGATACATGGAACAGGTTGCACCATTCAACAGTGGTAGCTTTTAATGTTAGCAGATTCCTTTGAATCTGTAAACAGGATGATTGTGTCTGTTAGTGTCTGTCTGTCTGTCTGTCTGTCTGTCTGTCTGTCTGTCTGTCTGTCTGTCTGTCTGTCTGTCTGTCTGTCTGTCTGTCGTTCTCTCTGTGGTCATGAATACCTTCAGGGGATCCAGTCACTCCTAAGGAGAGAGTAATTCATTACTCAAGCTGAAATAAGTTCTCTACATTATTCATGATTTCTCTGTGTGACTGCTGCACCAGACCTCCCCTCCCCCCCTCCCCCCTCCCCCTCCCCCTCCCCCTCCCCCCCCTCCCCCCCACCCACATCCTTTAAGGTAATATTAAGGATGTGTCAATAGAATGTTTGCAGTCTATTAAATTAGGCCTTAGCCTCAATTTGACTTCTCAAACCTTCTTGAATCTCATCTATCAGAGGGCATGGCACTGTTTGCTATGGAATTGAGAGTATTGATCGTCAAGTCCCTCTGATAAATGATGCAGTGGCTCCTGAAAGATGATTCAGATCGGTCTAGACGTTCATTTGATTATGATGTATAACATAGTATCTATAGTATTTTACTTGATCTGATTATGATAGTATACGGTAATTCAGTATATAGTGTTTCACTGACTAACTAGGGGAGAACCGGGACGAAAGTAATACTTCTAGTTTTTTTCCTAATTACTCAGAGATCGATAGCTAGAGACACCAAAAATCAGAGCCAACAGGCTGTGTTCAGTAAATATGTTCTCTGACCTGGACAAACTCTAAACAGGAGAACATTGGAGGAGGATATTTCACATCATGTGGCGGTGTTGTATCAGTGTTGATTGCACAGTCTCGTGTGTTATTCAGAGAAATATCATAGGTGGTCTAGATGTACTTTGCCTTGGCAATAGTGGCTTGCATCAACGATTGAATAAAATAAAAATAATATTAAATGTTCCAACAAACACAGACTCTATCTATTGGCATGGCAAGAGGAATAGTCACTAGGGAGACATGCAGAGATCGTTGTATTATTACAAGGTTGTTATAGAGGCTGTCCTCTGTTTGACTTTGCTGTATGCCTGCCCTAATCAACTCATCTGTTGTTATTTTGATATCTGAAAGACCGGAAAATAATTCAAAGCCTTGTACTGACAATCCCCATTAGGCCAGACAGGCTACACATTTTGGGCCTGAGTGTTTACACAGCTGTAGCCATTTCCACTTCGGCGAACATGATCCACTGTTTTCTATCTGGAGGGTCATCGTCCGGTAACGTCTGTACTGAACATGTCTGTGAGTCAGGGCACATTAAGATAACACTTTCACATAGAGACCTGGTCGAAAGTAGTGCACTATAAAAGGAATATGATGCTATTTGGGATGCAGACCAGGTCCTTCTGAGCACAGACATCCACTATATGTCTTCGTGAGTATGATCCTCAACTCACCCATGATTACTCCAGTACAGAATCACTAAATCAACCCTGGGCTCTGTCATGGTATATCATTCTAGGTCAGGGGGTATGTCAGGTTAGATGATGTTAAGGTTGGTTAATAATGCTGAACTCCTGATAACAGTGACGAATAGATGCAGTGGAATGACTATGCCTATAAAAGCATGAAACCAGGTGGTCTGGTAGAGATTGTTGTCCTTGATGATGTTTGACAAGGTGTTCAGTAATCCATTAACGCATCTCCCGTGTTTGTGTTTGTGTGTGCCCTAGTCAGAGGATTGACTTATCTTAACCTAGTAACCTAGATAGCAGGTAGCCTAGTGATTAAGAGTGTTGGGCCAGTAACCGAAAGGTTGCTGGTTCGAATCCCTGAGCCGACAAAGTGTAAAAATCTGCTGTTCTGCCTTAGTAGTAGTAGTTAACCCCGACCAACAACTGCTCCCTGGGTGTGGATGTCAATTAAAGCACCGCAACTCTCTGATTCAGAGGGGTTGGGTTAAATGTGGAAGACACATCTCGGTTGAATGCATTCAGTTGTGCAACTGACTAAGTATCCCCTTCCCTAAACCTAGTAACCTAGATGACTTATCTTAACCTAGATGACTCATCTAAAACTAGTAACCTAGATGACTTATCTTAACCTAGATGACTCATCTAAACCTAGTAACCTAGATGACTTATCTTAACCTAGATGACTCATCTAAAACTAGTAACCTAGATGACTCATCTAAAACTAGTAACCTAGATGACTTATCTTAACCTAGATGACTCATCTAAAACTAGTAACCTAGATGACTCATCTAAAACTAGTAACCTAGATGACTTATCTTAACCTAGATGACTCATCTAAAACTAGTAACCTAGATGACTCATCTAAACCTAGTAACCTAGATGACTTATCTTAACCTAGATGACTCATCTAAAACTAGTAACCTAGATGACTCATCTAAACCTAGTAACCTAGATGACTTATCTTAACCTAGATGACTCATCTAAAACTAGTAACCCCTCTGTTGGACTATACAGGAGCAGGAGTGTAATAAACTCACTGTTCAAACCATATAAAAATAATTGTGGTTCAGTTGGTAGAGCATGGTGCTTGCAAGGATCCTGGGTTCAATTCCTGCTTGGGCCACACATACAATAAAATGTATGCACACATGAGTCGCTTTGGATAAAAGCATCTGCTAAATGGCATATATTAATTACCTACGTATAGAATTACCTCGTGACTCGATGACAATTTGAAGGATCCCTATCAGTCATTCGATGGGTTTGTCCCAAATGGCACCCGATTCCCTTCATAGGGCTCTGGTCAAAAGTAGTCTGCTATGCAATGAATAGGGTGTCATTTGGGACACAGCCTGAGATGCCACCAGACAGACAAACAAGAAAGGACATGTGAGAATCCTGTCCTCTAAGAGCTAATGAATCTGATTCATAATGTAGCATTAGAAATATGGCTATAAGATATACACTAATTAGCTGATTCCTCTGTAGCATTAAACATAAAGTGGAAAGTTTGTGAGGTGAAGAAATAGCATAGCTGATGAGTCACTGTATAAGCCACTGGCAAAGTTAGCTACATCTAGTTAATAAATAATGTTGGAAATGAATTGGGTAATTGTAGAAGCCTGTATTGCATCTGCCCTGATTCTGACAAGTGTAATGAAAGAGTGGGAGTGAATGAACACTGACTGAACAGATAAGACATTGTGCATTGATGTCCTCCTCTTGATCTTTGAATATGTTAACTGGAGAATCTGCCTGCATCATCACATCTTATTTATAGATTGCTGTTTTGTCTTCAAATAGCTTTCTTTTCATTTTACATGGCCACCTTTACATGGCTTTACATGGCCACCTTTACATGGCCACCTTTACATGGCCACCTTTACATGGCCACCAGACACAATCCATTCAGCGGTAAATACCTATTTATGCACCTGTGGGTATCAGTGCATTAAATTCACAATTCTATACATTGATAAAGCCCTATATTCCTATTACCCCTGGAGGGCAGTTCGGTGTGTCGTGCTCTGCATGCCTTTTTTTTTTTTGTCATTTAGCAGACGCTCTTATCCAGAGCGACTTACAGTTAGTGAGTGCATACATTTTCATACTGGCCCCCCGTGGGAATCGAACCCACAACCCTGGCGTTGCAAACGCCATGCTCTACCAACTGAGCTACAGTTGTCCTCTATAATTGAGTATCAGCAGGACTCAGTACCATTCATCTCTTTCTGCTGGTTCTCTGCGTGACAGGCTTTGTCAGGTAATTCATAGTTTGCTGAATAGAGTAAATTGCCTGGTTTAACCTCCCTTCTGGTAGCAGCCAACTGCACAACGATGGACTTCACGTTTTGTCACAGGTGTAAGTGCAATTGTCATTCCAGGAACGACACGATACCCAGTTAGACACACTTTTCCTGTTTCCTTTATTCATGTCTTGCTTGGCAGAGATGGGGGCCCGGACTGTATTTAGAGAATGTATTTCCCCTGTGGAAACTGGCTGTGGATCGGTAGATCGGATGATGAGCAGTTTGAGCACAAGAGAATCTGGTAAACACAATGAAGCCTGTTTGTTAGTTTCAAAATAAATACTATTATGAGTGAATGCCTGTAATTTCCTTGAAATCTATTTATTCATTCTCTATATCCATGATTCATCTGTTCTAGTGACAGATTTTGCGACATTCAAATGAAATAGATTGATTGTCAGTAGAAAGGTGGAATTTGATTTAAATATCAGCTTTAAGCAAGCAGAATGAAAAGAGAAGTCCACGAACAGCTAAAGCTAGCTGGAGGTATTTATCTGCGGAGATCAACACACAAGCCTCACAGAGAATACGTTTGAAGACAGGCTTAATTAATGTTCTTAATCAAACCCAGCGCTGATCTTGATTATTATTATTTTTTCTTCTTTAAAATGAATCATCGTTGCAAATTCCCCTGGAAAACCTCTTGATACTCAGTATGAATTGCAGTGTTTTCTGAAGTTATTCAAAGGTCACAGTCACCTTGGGTACACATCAACAGCATCTATCTGGCCGTCCCATGTGTCCTGACTTCTCTATGAGGGGAACCGAGTGTGGAGGAGGACCTAGTGAGGGTGTGAAGGATCCCTGTCCCTTTTTTAGGATTTCAATCATCCTAACCGTCAGATGTCTGTCAAAAGACCAAAGCCAAAACCCTAATACTGCTCTCAACAGAAAGCCTCTCTCTGCATCATCTGGCAGGGGTAGATGTGGCCTGTTGCCATTGAAAGCCCATGAATGCATTCATGAGTTATCATTAAGAGTGCAATTATTTACAGCTATTATTCATATGATGGCATCTTATGACAGACATCTTATAGTATGATTAGCTAGTTATTATAGCATCATGAGTAAGACAATGCAGTGAGTTGGTCCTACTATTTTCTCCTTCATATTGAGACATAATATCCCGTCTTAGGCCACTCTACTGTGAGAAGAAAAACAGTGACGTCTAATCCAGATTCTCAGCACAAGCCTCTAAATTCCCCCACATACTGTATCTTGATGAAAACTTTGGCTCCCATATCTACTCCCCAGTTTAAAGAGATCTTACTACATCAACTGGCTGTGGCAGGAACATATATTCATAACGATGTGCATTAAACTGTAAACATTTACAGTTGTGTATTTGCGTTTGGTATTATTACATGTGACATAGACACTGAGTGTACAAAACATTAGGAACACCTTACTAATATTGAGTTGCACCTCCTTTTGCCCTCAGAACAGCCTCAATTCGGCGGGACATGGACTCTACAAGGTGTCAAAAGATTTCCACATGGATGCTGGTCCATGTTGACTCCAATGCTTCCCACAGTCGTGTCAAGTTGACTGTATATCCTTTGGGTGGTGGACCGTTCTTGATACACACTGAAAACCCAGTAGCGTTGCAGTTCTTGACACACCCCGTTCAAAGGCACTTAAATATTTTGTTTTGCCCAGTCACCATAGGAATGGTACACATACACAATCCATGTCTCAATTGTCTCAAGTCTTAAAAATCCTTCTTTAACCTGCCTCCTCCCCTTCATCTACACTGATTGAAGTGGATTTAACAAGTGACATCAATAAGGGATCATAGCTTTGACCTGGATTCACCTGGTCAGTCTATGTCATGTTCCTAATGTTTTGTCCACTCAGTGTAGATGTTGTAAGTCTAAAGTTTCCTCGTTTTCTGTATTGTACATAAGTGATTATACAAATGACATGAGTGCATTTTTCAGGAATTGCACCAAAGAAATCCATATTCTAATCTAAAATCAGATTTGTATAAAACATTTAAAAATCAATAGTATGTGTTTTGTAAAAAAAAGTTAAGCTGTGCAAAATCAAAAGGGCTTATTTTTTTGCTTTGGAATTGTACTGTACTCTACAGTGCCTTGCAAAAGTATTCATCCCCCTTGGCGTTTTTCCTCTTTTGTTGCATTACAATGGAATTTTATTTGGGGGTGAATACTTTCACAAGCTACTGTACATCTTAATTTATATTTTCTGAAAATGATATTTCTCATGGTGGATATTTGTGTTTTCTGAACACAGCAAGTGTTCAAACATTTCTAACCTTCCTCACTTCATCAACGTTCATAATGAATTCTGTATACCTGCTGTAAATTAACATGTGGCAGAGATAAGTGTTGATATTTGCTTTAATTAGCTACATAAAAATGATATGAAAGAAACAACCCTCAGAGCTTGTATGTGTGGTCACAAAATGAATACAGAGAGCAGAAAATGCAGAGAAACATTTTGTCTACAAAAGAGCATCATTGTCATTTAAGACAACATCAACCTGTCTCTTTAGCAATGGAAATGGAGATGGAAATGTATTTCTGTCTACCTCCGTGTCTGACTGAAGCTACTGTATTTCAACCTGGGGTGGCAGGTAGACTAGCTGTTAAGCACGTTGGGCCAGTAAATCCCTGAGCCTACTAGGTGAAAGATCAGTCAACGTGTCCTTGAGCAAGGCACTTAACCCCAGTTGCTCTGGATAAGAGTGTCTGCTAAATGACAAAAAATGTAATCTCCTTCCCTGTATTTTTTTTTTACATATCTCAAGGCTGCCTCTTCTGTACCTCTCAATATTATCTCTCTGAAAGGGGTCAAGGGTCAATCGTTTTTCATCCCGGGTTTCCGATTTCTGACTGATCTGTCGCAGCCGAGCCTAAACTCAGAAGTTCAGACTCTTACACTATAGAATTAGCAATGTCTCACAAAATCCCCCCATTGCCTACGTATGAGTCCTGTCAGTCCTGTCAGTCTGTAAAGCCGGGCCATAATTGTGCATCTTTAGTCTGAGTGATTACATTGGGGTGGAGTGTGTGTGTGTGTGTGTGTGTGTGTGTGTGTGTGTGTGTGTGTGTGTGTGTGTGTGTGTGTGTGTGTGTGTGTGTGTGTGTGTGTGTGTGTGTGTGTGTGTGTGTGTGTGTGTGTGTGTGTGTGTGTGTGTGCGTGCGTGCGTGCGTGCGTGCGTGCGTGCGTGCGTGCGTGCGTGCGTGCGTGCGTGCGTGCGTGCGTGCGTGCGTGCGTGCGTGCGTGCGTGCGTGCGTGCGTGCGTGCGTGCGTGCGTGTGTGCGTGCGTGTGTGTGTTTGAGACAGAGAGAGAAGGATGTGACACTGATGTTTACTGGTGTAGAAAGAAACTGAAAGAGACATGAATGAGGCAGAGAGGCTGACACTAATTCAGAGTTTGATTATGCTTTGATATTCAAACATGCTATATGATGTTGCGGTTCACAGACAGAAATAGTTGAAAATCAGACATAGAAGCTCTGCTTTGGGTCTTATTTCATCTCTTTGTTCAAACAAGATGGTAAATTAACAATTGAGAGGATCTTCACAGCACTGGAGGCTAGCTTGAGACACTTCAGTCTTCAGAGCTGGAGCTCTAGTCATTGACCGATGAACAAATCAACCCTGCTGATTAAGTATCAACTTCAGCTAATTTGTCAGCCCACTGCCCTTATAGTGTGTGTGTGTGTGTGTGTCCATTTCTCAATTTCTATCCCTAGCGGTTCAGGATAGCACCACACTCGCCCCGGCCAAAACCAACATGCCTAATACTGCTCTCTACACCTCTAATCCCCGTTCAGCTGATCCGCTTATATTTCAGCAAGAGTGATTTGAAATGCCCACTGATTCTCAGGGAGGAGAGTCTATTGATAAACAGATTATGCCATAGCCGCCTCCAGTGGCGCTCCTTCTCTCTCTCTCTCTCTCTCGCTGTTGTTTTTCCAAAAGAGAAGAGTGGACTATCAGAAAGATGAACGTGTAGATAAAAGTAGCATCAATTGCATAAGCACTTTGTCTTTTTTTAATTTAATTTATTTAGGGGGTAGATCAGCATTTCTGCATCAAGTATATACAGTGTCTTAGGAAAGTATTCAGACCCCTTCACTTTTTCCACATTTTGTTACGTTACAGCCTTATTCTAAAATAGATTAAATCGTTTTTTTCCCTCATCAATCTACACACAATACCCCATAATGAAAAAGCAAAACCAGGTTTTTAGACATTGTTGCTAATTTATTACAAATAAAAAACTGAAATATCACATTTACTTAAGTATTCTGACCCTTTACTCAGTACTTTGCTGGAATACCTTTGGCAGCTGAAACACGATTACAGCCTCAAGTCTTTTTGTGTATGACGCTACAAGCTTGGAACACCTGTATTTGGGGAGTTTTTCCCATTCTTCTCTGCAGATCCTCTCAAGGTCTGTCAGGATGGATGGGGAGCATTGCTGCACAGCTATTTTCAGGTCTCTCCAGAGATGTTAGATCGGATTCAAGTCCGGGCTCTGGCTGGGCCACTCAAGGACATTCAGAGACTTGTCCCGAAGCCACTCCTGTTTGTCTTGGCTGTGTGCTTAGGGTCGTTGTCCTGTTGGAAGTTGAACCTTCGCCCCAGTCAGAAGCAGGTTTTCATCAAGGATCTCTCTGTACTTTGCTCCGTTCATCTTCGCCTCGATCCTGACTAGTCTCCCAGTTCGTGCCACTGAAAAACATCCGCACAGCATGATGATGCCACCACCATGCTTCACCGTAGGGATGGTTCCAGGTTTCCTCCAGACGTGACGCTTGGCATTCAAGCCAAAGAGTTCAATCTTGGTTTCATCAGACCAGAGAATCTTTAGGTGCCTTTTGGCAAACTCCAAATGGGCTGTCATGTGCCTTTTACTGAGGGGTGGCTTCCTTCTGGCCAATCTACCATAAAGGTCTGATTGGTGGAGTGCTGCAGAGATGTTTGTCCTTCTGGAAGGTTCTCCCATCTCCACAGAGGAACTCTAAAGCTCTGTCAGAGTGACCAAGGCCCTTCTTCACCGATTCCTCAATTTGGCTGGGCGGCCAGCTCTAGGAAGAGTCTTGGTGGTTCCAAACTTCTTCCATTTAAGAATGATGGAGGCCACTGTGTTCTTGGGGACCTTCAATACTGCAGAAATGTTTTAGTACCCTTCCCCAGATCTGTGCCTCGACAAAATCCTGTCTCTGAGCTCTACGGACATTTCCTTCTACCTCATGGCTTGGTTTTTGCTCTGACATGCACTATAAACTGTGGGACCTTACATAGACAGGTGTATGCCGTTCCAAATCATGTCCAATCAATTTAATTTACCACAGGTGGACTCCAATCAAGTTGTAGGAACATCTCAAGGATGATCAATGGAAACAGGATGCACCTGAGCTCAATTTCGAGTCTCATAGCAAAGGGTCTGAATACTTATGTAAATAATGTATTTCAGTTTTTAACTTTTAATACATTTGCAAAAAATTCTAAAAACGTGTTTTCGCTTTGTTATTATGGGGTATTGTGTGTAGATTGCTGAATTTTTTTATTGTTTTTATCCATTTTAGAATACGGCTGTAACGTAGCAAAATGTGTAAAAAGTAAATAGGTCTGGATATATGTACAGTACCAGTCAAAAGTTTGGACACACATACTCATTCCAGGGTTTTTCTTTATTTTTACTATTTTCTACATTGTAGAATAGTAGTGAAGACATCAAAACTATGAAAAAACACATATGGAATCATGTAGTAAACAAAAAAGTGATTTGAGATTCTTCAAAGTAGCCACCCTTTGCCTTGATGTCAGCTTTGCACACTATTGGCATTCTCTCAACCAGCTTCATGAGGTAGTCCATGGTGCTTGCCTACGGAGCTGTGAGGGGAACGGCACCTCCTTACCTTCAGGCTCTGATCAGACCCTACACCCAAACGAGGGCACTACGTTCATCCACCTCTGGCCTGCTAGCCCCCCTACCTCTACGGAAGCACAGTTCCCGCTCAGCCCAGTCAAAGCCATTCGCTGCTCTGGCACCCCAATGGTGGAACAAGCTCCCCCACGACGCCAGGACAGCGGAGTCACTAACCACCTTCCGGAGACACTTAAAACCCTACCTCTTTAAGGAATACCTGGAATAGTATAACAGTAATCCTTCTACCCCCCATCCCCTCCCCCACCCCCCCATTAAATAAATAAATAAAAGGGAGTGGTTGTCCCACTGGCTATCCTAAGTTGAATGCACCAATTTGTAAGTCACTCTGGATAAGAGCGTCTGCTAAATGACTTAAATGTAAATGTAAATTTAGTCACCTGGAATGCATTTCAATTAACAGGTGTGCCTTCTTAAAAGTAATTTCTGGAATTTATTTCCTTCTTAATGCGTTTGGGCCAATTAGTTGTGTTGTGACAAGGTAGGGGTGGTATACAGAAGATAGCCCTATTTGGTAAAAGACCAAGTCCATATTATGGCAAGAACAGCTCAAATAAGCAAAGAGAAACAACAGTCCATCATTACTTTAAGACATGAAGGTCAGTCAATAACGAACATTTCAAGAACTTTGAAAGTTTCTTCAAGTACAGTCGCAAAAACCATCAAGCGCTATGATGAAACTAGCTCTCATGAGGACCGCCACAGGAAAGGAAGACCCAGAGTTACCTCTGCTGAAGAGGATAAGTTCATTAGAGTTAACGTCACCTCAGATTGCAGCCCAAATAAATGCTTCACAGAGTTCAAGTAAAATACACATCTCAACATCAACTGTTCAGAGGAGACTGCGTGAATCAGGCCTTCATGGTTGAATTGCTGCAAAGAAATCACTACTAAAGGACACCAATAAGAAGAAGAGACTTGCTTGGGGCAAGAAACACCAGCAATGGACATTAGACCGGTGGAAATCCATCCTTTGGTCTGATGAGTCCAAATTTGAGATTTTTGGTTCCAACCGCTGTGTCTTTGTGAGACGGGTTGTGGGTGAACGGATGATCTCCGCATGTGTAGTTCCCACCGTAAAGCATGGAGGAGGAGGTGTTATGGTGTGGGGGTGCTTTTCTGGTGACACTGTCTGTGATTTATTTTGAATTCAAGGCACACATAACCAGCATGGCTACCACAGCATTCTGCAGCGATACACCATCCCATCTGGTTTGGGCTTAGTGGGACTTTCATTTGTTTTTCAATATGACAATGACCCAACACACCTCCAGGCTGTGTAAGGGCTATTTTAAGAAGAAGGAGAGTGATGGAGTGCTGCATCAGATGACCTGGCCTCCACAATCCCCCGACCTCAACCCAATTGAGATGGTTTGGGATGAGTCGGACAGCAGAGTGAAGGAAAAGCAGCTGACAAGTGCTCAGCATATGTGGGAACTCCTTCAAAACTGTTGGAAAAGCATTCCAGGTGAAGCTGGTTGAGAGAATGCCAAGAGTGTGCAAAGCTGTCATCAAGGCAAAGGGTGGCTATTTGAAGAATCTCAAATATAAAATATATTTTGATTTGTTTAACACTTTTTTGGTTACTACATGATTCCATATGTGTTATTTCACAGTTTTGATGTCTTCACTATTATTCTACAATGTAAAAAATAGTAAAAATAAAGAAAAACCCTTGAATGAGTAGATGTGTCCAAACTTTTGACTGGTAGTGTATATATATAACATTCAATTGGTTGCAAGAATTTTGTATAATCATTTAAATTGAAAAACGTTTTAATCCAGCGTGGTTTTGTGTATCAGTTCATAAACCGTGTGCCAAGGAATCGGTACATCGAAAATCTCTTCCCAACTATTTTGCTATCTTTATGGCACAGCTGTACATTTTTTAGTCATTAAATGAAACTGGTATACTTTTTTATTTATCACCATTTTCTTTAACCAATTTTGGTCTTTAATGCAGGGCTGACAGACAAGTTCCTTACTTTCTCCCCCTCCCACTTGCCTCTTCCACTTGCTTAGGACCCTGTGACTAAACACCTCCCTCTGCAACTGGATCCTGGACTTCCTGATGGGCCATCCCCTGGTGGTAAGGGTAGGTAACAACACATCTACCACGCTGATCCTCAACACGGGGGCCCCTCAGGGGTGTGTGCTCAGTCACCTTCTGTACTCCCTGTTCACCCATGACTGCATGGCCAGGCACGACTCCAACACCATCATTAAGTTTGCCGTCGACACAACAGTGGTAGGCCTGATCACCGACAACGATGAGACAGCCTATAGGGAGGAGGTCAGATACCTGGCCATGTGGTGCCAGGATAACAACCTCTCCCTCAACGTGATCAAGACAAAGGATGTAATTGTGGACTAGAGGAAAAAAAGAGGACTGAGCACGCCCCCATTCTCATCGACGAGGCTGTAGTGGAGCAGGTTGAGAGCTTCAAGTTCCTTGGTGTCCACATCACCAACAAACTTTCATGGTCCAAACACACCAAGACAGTCGTGAAGAGGGCACGACAAAGCCTATTCCCCCTCAGGAGACTGAAAAGATTTGGCATGGGTCCTCAGATCCTCAAAAGGTTCTTCAGCTGCACCATCGAGAGCATCCTGACTGGTTGCATCACTGCCTGGTATGGCAATTGCTCGGCCTCCGACCGCAAGGTACTATTTGTGAGCGGTATTGACATTTTGAATGCACCAAGCTGTCTGTTTGAACTACTGGCACATAGCTCGGACACCCATGCATACCCCACAAGACATGCCACCAGAGGTCTCTTCACAGTCCCCAAGACCAGAACAGACTATTGGAGGCGCACAGTACTACATGACTACATGGAACTCCATTCCACATCAAGTAACTCATGCAGGCAGGAAAATTTGATTAAAAAAACAGATAAAAATACACCTTATGGAACAGCGGGGACTGTGAAGCAACACAAACATAGCCACAGACACATGCTTACACACACATGTACACATGGATTTTGTGTTGTAGATGTATGGTAGTAGAGTAGGGGCCTGAGGTCACAGACAATGTGTTGTGAAATCTGTTGTGAATGTATTGTAATGTTTTTAAAATTGTATAACTACCTCAATTTTGCTGGACCCCAGGAAGAGTAGCTGCTGCCTTGCCAGCAGCTAATGGGGATCCATAATAAATACAACTACAAATGTCAGTTCGTTAACTCATCTGTAGGCAACACAGGACTGAATGCTGTTTCTTCTAGGTTCATGAAAAACAACCAAAGAGCATAAATGTTGAATACAATTCATGACTGTGTATCAATGTCTGTTGTCGGGTGTCACGCCCTGGCTCTGGGACTCTGTTATGTTGAGCCAGGGTGTGTAGTTTCTATGTGTTTGTGTTCTAGGTTGTTTATCTAGCTCATGTGTTTCTGTGTTGGCCGGGGTGGTTCTCAATCAGAGGCAACGAGTGTCAGCTGTTGCTTGTTGTCTCTGATTGGGAACCATACTTAGGCAGCCTGTTTTGCCACAGTGTTTGTGGGATCTTGTTCCGTGTATGGTTTGTGGCTGTTATCAAGGACGTCACGTATCGTTTTGTTCGTGTATAAAGTATGTTCTCATTCCACGCTGCGCATTGGTCCACTGTGTTCGACGAGCGTGACATCGGGGTTTGAATCTGTTTGGTGGATTTAGTAAACTTCCATAAAACATTGGGACGTTTTGAAGGACGTCATCCAACGATAGACAACTAAAACCTTCAGCAGGATTCTCAGATTAGTTGAAGTGCAGACATAAGTAAACATTTCACTTTGTTGTTGTTGTTCTTTGTTGTTTATTCTTTGTTGTTAAATCATGTTCAGAACTCTTTCACCCAAAAAAAAAAACTAGTTGGAGGCAGTAAACACTGAAAATATATTTGGTGTACTTCCCATCCTTCTAAACCCATAGTTTGTTGTTGCTGTCTGTCAGTGTCATTTCAATGATTCTGTGTATTGGAGTTTGTGATGAGCACATGGGTATACTATGGGTTACCTGGGTTCAAATACTATTTGTTTTTTCTTTCAAATATGATTAAGCCTGCTTACAGTGCCAGATGTGCGGGGCTTAGTTGGACTATGTCATTGGTACCATTGCGCCTGGCAAGCTCAATCAAGCGCAGCGCAAATATTTAAAAGACCACAAACAAGCCTACTATTTGAACCCAGGTCTGTTTGTTTGAGCAGCACGTTCGTTCGACTGGGTTAAGGTTGTGGAGTGGTCAAAGAGGTTTGCTTGACGGTTACCGCTGAAAGCAGAGTACTGGCAGATCTGCTCATGTAACCATCTGTGAGACAGTTGAACAGTTGAATCCCAGGGCTCCTGCGTATATCATCACTGTGATCCCTCTTCTCTGCGGGGAGTTTTCATTCTAATCTGTACACAATCCTTCCTTTGATATTAAATATTTTCCTAACTCAAGTTGAAAAGGACAAAGGACATGAACATATAAATTCAACATGATGTCTATGCCTAAAAGCAATTTTAGAGCGGCTAGTTAGACGGATATAGAGATAGACTCCTTGGATGGACTGATTTCTCCTTCTTTGTATCATAGAGATATTTCAGATGTTTTATCTATTGTAAGGTGTAAGTTCGACGTCTAGTTTTCATTTACATTTGGTTGAGTTGTCAACTAACTTGAATAAAACAAAAAAATAAAAAAATATCACTGTTATTGGATTTAGGTTAAAAGCTCAGTGAAAAAATACGAAATCCCCTTACGTTGATGAGTTTTTGTAAATCCAATCAGTTTTCCAAGGTGATTCAACATCATCACATTGAATTTTCTTGTTGAAATTACGTGTAAACAACTTTGATTCAACCAGTTTTTGCCCAGTGGGGAGCCGCAATCCAAACACTTAGGAAAGGAGTAGATTTACTAAGTTAGAATCGGGGTCTGACAGACTGAACTGTGGACTGAATTATTAAGGATCATTTATTGGATTTAAATGTACATTAAATGTATTATTTTTATTTTTATTTTTTTTAAAGTCATTTAGCAGACGCTCTTATCCAGAGCGACTTACAGTTAGTGAGTGCATACATTATTTTTGTATTATTTTTTTGTATAATATTTTTTTCATACTGGCCCCCCGTGGGAAACAAACCCACAACCCTGGCGTTGCAAACGCCGTGCTCTACCAACTGAGCTACATCCCTGCCGGCCATTCCCTCCCCTATCCTGGACGACGCTGGGCCAATTGTGCGCCGCCCCATGGGTCTCCCGGTCGTGGCCGGCTACGACAGAGCCTGGTATGTACACAAAGGAAAGCCTATATATCCCTTGGTATATTTTTGACTAGCTGTCTATAGCAACAATTGTTATGGTCTGATGCTCATCGGAAAGAAAATGTCCATCAGGTCAGTCTGAAAAGAGACAACAATCTCTTCAACCACGGATGTATTTATGATTCAATTTGTCTCCATGTGTTCTTGTTTTGAACCACTTTACCTATGGGTGGCTGTGCTTTTATTTCCACTAATAGTTCCTGTGGTTCCAGGAACCCATCCTACAGTAGACATTACAGTCCATGTACTTTAGGTAAAGTCTCAAATGGCAGCCTATTCTCTATATAGTGCACTACTTTTGACCAGGACCCATGGTCAAAAGTAATGAGTGTACTATAAAGGGAATAGGGTGCCATTTGGGACACAGGCAATGCGCTTTAGTCTAGCACATGCTGCAACACTGTCACAGCCCATCAGTACACACTAATCACCTCTACACTGTAACAGCACTGCAGACCCTCAGCCTCTCTGTTTGATTAATAAAGTATTAGTACACTGACATTGACACATTAAGACACAGTATGATGATCAGTCACCCATCAGTCACCCATAGTCACCCATCAGTCACCCATAGTCACCCATCATGATGAGTGATGATTATCAAGCGTGTGTGTGTGTGCGCGCGTGCGTTCGTATGTGTGTGTGCGTGTGTGCGTACAGAGCATTATTACATGTTACGCTAATAAGGTTTTAGAGGTCGTTTGCTGGTCTTTCTCATTTATAAGGCGGTGTGGGAGACTGACAGGACTAACACGGGATGCAAACAAGATTGACATGCCTTAATCCAATCTGAGGTACAGTACCAGTCAAAAGTTTGGACACACCTACTCATTCAAGGGTTTTTCTTTATTTTTACTATTTTCTACATTGTAGGATAAAAGTGAACACTATGAAATAACACAAATGGAATCATGTAGTAACCAAAAAAGGGTTAAACAAATCAAAATATATTTTATATTTGAGATTCTTCAAATAGCCACCCTTTGCCTTGATGACAGCTTTGCACACTCTTGGCATTCTCTCAACCAGCTTCACCTGGAATGCTTTTCCAACAGTCTTGAAGGAGTTCCCACATATGCTGAGCACTTCTTGGAGGCTTTTCCTTCACTCTGCCGTCCGACTCATCCCAAACCATCTCAATTGGGTTGAGGTCGGGGGATTGTGGAGGCCAGGTCATCTGATGCAGCACTCCATCACTCTCCTTCTTCTTAAAATAGCCCTTACACAGCCTGGAGGTGTGTTGGGTCATTGTCCTGTTGAAAAACAAATGATAGTCCCACTAAGCTCAAACCAGATGGGATGGCGTATCGCTGCAGAATGCTGTGGTAGCCATGCTGGTTATGTGTGCCTTGAATTCTAAATAAATCACAGACAGTGTCACCAGCAAAGCACCCCCACACCATAACACCTCCTCCTCCATGCTTTACGATGAGAACTACACATGCGAAGATCATCTTATCCTCTGCAGCAGAGGTAACTCTGGGACTTCCATTCCGGTCATCATGAGCCCCAGTTTCATCGTAGCGCTTAATGGTTTTTGCGACTGCACTTGAAGAAACTTTCAAAGTTCTTGAAATGTTCCATATTGACCTTCATGTCTTAAAATAATGATGGACTGTCATTTCTCTTTTCTTATTTGAGCTGTTCTTGCCATAATATGGACTTGGTCTTTTACCAAATCAGGCTATATTCTGTTTAACCCCCCTACCTTGTCACAACACAACTGATTGGCTCAAACGCATTAAGATGGAAAGAAATTACACAAATTAACTTTTAAGAAGGCACACCTGTTAATTGAAATGCATTCCAGGTGATCACTTCATGAAGCTGGTTGAGAGAATGCCAAGAGTGTGCAAAGCTGTCATCAAGGCAAAGGGTGGCTATTTGAAGAATCTCAAATATGAAATATATTTTGATTTGTTTAACACTTTTTTGGTTACTACATGATTCCATATGTGTTATTTCACAGTTTTGATGTCTTCACTTTTATTCTACAATGTAAAAAATAGTAAAAATAAAGAAAAACCCTTGAATGTGTAGGTGTGTCCAAACTTTTGACTGGTACTGTATTACAATCACACTGTATAATATTGAAATAGAAGATCATTCAAAACTGTCTCATAAAATATTACATGTGAAAAGTATGAAAGGCTGTTTCAAATAAGCCGTGTAAATGAAGTTATTTATCTGATATATTGTCCTGTACATACAGTGCATTCGGAAAGTATTCAGACCCCTTCACTTTTTCCACATTTTGTTACGTTACAGCCTTATTCTAAAATGGATTCAATTGTTTTTTTCCTTCATCAATCTACACACAATACCCCATAATGACAAAGCAAAAACAGGTTTTTAGATTTACTTAAGTATTCAGACACTTTGTTATGAGACTCGAAATTGAGCTCAGGTGCATCCTGTTTCCATAATTATTTAATCAATTTTAGAATAAGGCTGTAATGTAACAAAATGTGCAAAAAGTGAAGTGGTCTGAATACTTTACGAATGCACTGTACTCTACGAAACAAATCATAAAAAGTCCTAGACTGCAGAACGCAATGTCTTTAAGTTCATGGACACATTTCAATAAACTAATGAATTTTTATCATATGCATGATTACCTCAGCGCTTCCCTCAGCTTGGGTCCGGGCGAACAATCTTTCAAGAGCATTGATCTGTGTGGCTGCCTCTTCTCCCCAGAGCCTGTCTATGGACTTCTGAAGCTTCATCTTTATTTATGAGCACTAACTGTCGGGTGCACCTGCCCTACCGCATCTCCAAGTCTAATTCATGCAGATGGCATACTTTTATTTTCTTGTGGGAACCTTATGGGATGGGACACTTGGGATGGGGGCTAAGGGCTGGAAATGGCACTGGACCCTGCAACACAAAACAAACTCAGCTGGATCATGTCCAATCAAACTGGAAAGTTTCAAGTTTCAAAGTTTATTTGTCATGTGCACAGGATACAACAGTTGTGAAACAGTAGTGAAATGCTTACTTGCAAGCTCTTTCCAACAGCAGTATTCACTATCAAGGTGAGAGGAAATATTATTAAGGAAAATATGAAGTAATAATATAAAGTAAGAAATAGGGCTGGGAAAAAACAGAATGCAAGCTATATACAGGGTCAGTATCAGTACCATAATTACAGTGCAGAGGGATACTGGAGTAATTGAGGTAGATATGTACAGTGCATTCGGAAAGTATTCAGACCCCTTCACTTTTTCCACATATTGTTACGTTACAGCCTTATTCTAAAATGTATTTAATAATTTTTTTCCCTCATCAATCTACACACAATACCCCATAATGACAAAGCAAAAACAGGTTTTTAAAAATGTTTGCAAATGTATTAATTATTTACATAAGTCTTCAGACCCTTTGCTATGAGACTCGAAATTGAGCTCAGGTGCATGCTGATTGGAGTCCACCTGTGGTAAATTCAATTGATTGGACATGCTTTGGAAAGGCACGCGCCTGTTTATGTAAGGTCCCACAGTTGACAGTGCATGTCAGAGCAAAAACCAAGCCATGAGGTCGAAGGAATTGTCCGTAGAGCTCCGAGACAGGACTGTGTCGAGGCACAGATCTGGGGAAGGGTACCAAAAAATGTCTGCAGCATTGAAGGTCCCCAAGAACACAGTGGCCTCCATCATTCTTAAATGGAAGAATTTTGGAACCACCAAGAGTCTTCCTAGAGCTGGCCGCCTGGCCAAACTGAGCAATGGGGTAGAAGGGCCTTGGTTAGGGAGGTGACCAAGAACCCAATGGTCACTCTGACAGAGCTCCGGAGTTCCTCTGTGGAGATGGGAGAACCTTCCAGAAGGACAACCATCTCTGCAGCACTCCACCAATCAGGCCTTTATGGTAGAGTGGCCAGATGGAAGCCACTCCTCAGTAAAAGGCACATGACAGCATGGACTTTGCCAAAAGGCACCTAAAGGACTCTCAGACCATGAGAAACAAGATTCTCTGGTCTGATGAAACCAAGATTGAACTCTTTGGCCTGTATGCCAAGCGTCACGTCTGGAGGAAACCTGGCACCATCCCTATGGTGAAGCTTGGTGTTGGCAGCATCATGCTGTGGGGATGTTTTTCAGCGGCAGGGACTGGGAGACTACTCAGGATCGAGGGAAAGATGAACGAAGCAATGTACAGAGAGATCCTTGATGAAAACCTGCTCCAGAGCGCTCAGGACCTCAGACTGGGGCGAAGGTTCACCTTCCAACAGGACAACGACCGTAAGCACACAGCCAGGAGTGGCTTCGGGACAAGTCTCTGAATGTCCTTGAGTGGCCCAGCCTGAGCCCGAACTTGAACCCGATCGAACATCTCTGGAGAGACCTGAAAATAGCTGTGCAGCGACGCTCCCCATCCAACCTGACAGAGCTTGAGAGGATCTGCAGAGAGAAATGGGAGAAACTCCCCAAATACAGGTGTTCCAAGCTTGTAGCGTCATACCCAAGAAGACTCAAGGCTGTAATCGCTGCCAAAGGTGCTTCAACAAAGTACTGAGTAAAGGGTCTGAATAGTTACATAAATGTGATATTTCTGGGGGGGTTTATGTCTAAAAACCTGTTTTTGCTTTGTCATTATGGGGTATTGTGTGTAGATTGATGAGGGATAATTTTTTTGGAATCCATTTTAAAATGAGTCTGTAACGTAATAAAATGTGGAAAAGGTCAAGGGGTCTGAATACTTTCCTAATGCACTGTACATGTAAACTTGGGTAAAAAGTTACTGTTAGCAGGATAAATACTAATGGTGATAATAATCAATATAGCAGCAGTGTAAGTGGTGAGTGGGTGTGTGCATAGTGATGAGTGTCTGTGTGCGTGTGTGTGTGTGTGTGTGTGTGTGTGTGTGTGTGTGTATGCATGTCGTGTGCAAGAGTGTCTCGGAGCCTGTTGGTCCGAGACCCAATGCTCCGGTACCACCTGCCGGAAAGTAGCAGAGAGAACAGTCAATGGCTGGGGTGACTGGTGTCTTTGGCAATTTTTGGGCCCACATGGTATGAATGTCCTGAATGGCTGGGAGCTCGCCCCCAGTGATGTGCTGGGCCGTCCACACCACCCTCTGTAGAGCCTTGTGGTCTAGGGCGGTGTAGTTGCCATACCAGGCAGTGATTCAACCACTCAAGATGCTCTCGACGGTGCATCTGTAAACGTTCTTGAGGATCTGAGGGGCCATGTCAAATACCTTCAGCCTCCTTAGGGAAAGAGGAGTTAGGATAGATCTCTTCTCACAGCCACAGAGCGCTGAGTATGGCGAGAGAGACTAGGTAGGATAGGTGAATGTTGTGTAGGTCCCTCAAACTCAACTCTGGACCTCGAAGCCAGTTCCACTGCATTTTTTCATTGTTCCCCTGTTTAGACCTGGGACACCAGCTGGGTGCAATTAATTATCAGGTAGAACAGAAAACTAGCAGGCACTGGACGTCGTAGTGTAAGAGTTGAATAGTTGTATAGGTAATAACAAGATGTGTTCAATTGAGAACAAAAGAAAAGCACATAGGTATTGTTTGAAGCAGGATTATGTAACTGAAAGAGGGTCTTGATTCACCAAGGGCATCTAATAAAAATGAGTTTAGAGTCACATAATCCCCCATGCCCTTAAAGCATGTGTCAAACTCATTCCACGGAGGGCCGAGTGTCTGCGGGTTTTCACTCCTCTCTTGTACTTGATTGATGAATTAAGGTCACTGATTAGTAAGGAACTCCCCTCACCTGGTTGTCTAGGTCTTAATTGAAAGGAAAAACCAAAAACCAGCAGACACTAGGCCCTCCATGGAATGAGTTTGACACCCCTGCCTTAAAGCTCCTGTGAAACACACCTCAATCAATAAAATAAATCAATGTCATTCAATGTCCACTTTTGATACACCTAAGCACGCGCGCACGTACACACACACACCAGACCAAAGGCAACTTCAGGGGAGAAAAACGCCTTTGACAAATGTAGGGATACTTGTCTTTTAAATGAGATCCACACCCACCAGAGATTATGAATCAATTTAATGTTGTCTTTTGAGGCAGACAGGGAACCGACCAGACAGGGGACAGACCAGACGGAGAACCGACCAGACAGGGTACTGATCAGACGGAGAACCGACCAGACAGGGGACAGACCAGACGGAGAACCGACCAGACAGGGAACAGACCAGACGGAGAACCGACCAGACAGGGGACAGACCAGACGGAGAACCGACCAGACAGGGTACAGACCAGACGGAAAACCGACCAGACAGGGGACAGACCAGACGGAGAACTGACCAGACAGGGGACAGACCAGACGGAGAACCGACCAGACAGGGGACAGACCAGACGGAGAACCGACCAGACAGGGGACAGACCAGACAGAGAACCGACCAGACAGGGGACAGACCAGACGGAGAACCGACCAGACAGGGGACAGACCAGACGGAGAACCGACCAAACAAGGCACAGACCAGATGGGGAACCAACCAGACAGGGGACAGACCAGACGGAGAACCGACCAGACAGGGGACAGACCAGACGGAGAACCGACCAAACAAGGCACAGACCAGATGGGGAACCAACCAGACAGGGGATAGACCAGACAGCCTGGAGGTGTGTTGGGTCATTGTCCTGTTGAAAAACAAACGATAGTCCCACTAAGCCCAAACCAGATGGGTTGGCGTATCGCTGTAGAATGCTGTGGTAGTGTCGTAGAAACATTTGACTAAGAGATAATCAACTCAAACAAAATATCTCTATAGACACAGAATCTGTGAATTCAAGAATTTAGACTTTTATTGCAAAACAAAAAGCCGAGCAGTTCCATGAAACGGCTGTCTCTCTTTGGCTTAGAGCTCCCTTTTATACACATACACAAATGCACAAACATACCTCCATGGCATATTCAGTTACCCCCCTTATGGCAAATTCCTAACTTATTTTAGTTCTGCACCACCCTTCTTTTTCAACATCCAGCTGTCACACAATGTCCACTCCAAAAGGTCATGAATGCTTTTTTCTATATGAAGCCTCTCATTCTATCATTCTATTGGCTGCGTGGCTTAGGCCCCCTTCTTAAAAAAGAACTACAGTAATGCATACCATGTGTCTATAACAAGCCCATGGCCACAGTTTGGAGCCCCTGCGACAGAGCACATACATTCATTTAAACATAATCATGTTTATTACTAATATTATTATTTTACCTTTGACCTCTCCCTACTTTTGCCTTAATGATACATAAAATAATACCATATATCCCCCCTATGGGACATTCCAATATTGTCCCAAATAATACAAAGATTAATTACTCATATCACAAGTATTATAACAATCAAAATAATCAATATCCATATCTAATCAAGTAATTGCCATGTCAACATCACTAAGCATTAATATTAATAAGTTATTCAGATCAGTCAGTCCACTTATAATTTATAATCATAATCAAATTAATTACCCAAAACAACTTTAGAATGACAATTCTTAATTAGTCACCTTTGTTCCATCATTCAAAGTTAAAACTCTCACCTTGGCACATATCGATACTGGCCGAATGTACATGTATGTTATAATAATTCTAGCATTAGCTTCCTCATAGCAAGAATTACATCAGATCAGTACCCTAATGCATTGTCCAAATTATTATAAATTTAGTAGTGTATAATACCTCCTTAATCAACATACTACCTCAACTAACACTCCCTTCCTCTACCGGCACTCAATCTTCTGGCGTCTTCATTATGTTCTTCATTATGTTCTTCATAGTTCATCTTGGATTACCCATAGCAATGTCCCAATTCCAATGTCACACCTGAACCACCACACCTCCACCATCATCCTGTTTTGTCCATGTGCAAACCAGTATACCCAAACTAGGAAGAACGTTGCATTTGCATATACCTCTTTCCTCACATTCTTGAAAGAAAAAACACAAAAGAGAAGGCATTTGATTGCTTTGATTTGATGCTGGATTCAGGGCAGAGGTGGGTCAGACAGGAACCTCTTCAACGCCTTTGTTGTTCCTCTTCAGCCGAGTAAAGGATTTTTTTTTTTTTTTATTGAGGTTTACACCGTTCTGGGCCAATTGATCTCTGCAATGCATTACGACACCATCCGTAGTAACCTCAGGAAAGGACAGATCATAACAATTCAGTTGAGTTAATTTCCAATCCAAAACATCCCTATTAACATTGTCTACATGACAAATCATTATGTTTCACATTCTCCCTTGAATTCTTCCAAATTATATAACCCAATTGTTTTATTGTAACATTCCTATCTTTTTGCTCATACTCTATTTGACATTACTCTGGTGTTTCCCTTTCCTTGTTCCTATTCTAACAATTGCTTACACTTCTCTCTTCTAATAACACTTTCCCCTGGAAATCTAACACCAAATACTACATCAAATTGTTTATCTAAGTCTTGGACTGTTTTCCTTATGTCTATGATTCACCTATCTCTTTCTTTCATTACCTTAAGGTCACACTACCCCATGTGACTTCCCCATACTCTTTGTGCTGGTTTCTCACACACCAATACTATTTAACCCTTGTATTTTAATAGTGATCCCTTCCTGTATTTTTAGTTATGGTTCCTGCCTGTGCAAGAATCTACATTCTACTCCTGTCTATATCCCTTCTATGTCTTGTTCTTCTGCTCTTTATTATTATTATCAGTACTCCATTCCCCTTATTCTCAGGTAACTAGTCAATTACATAGAAATCAATGATGAGGATATCTGGTGCATCTTGGAGGTCTGGAATCTCTCGGCGATCTGGAAGGTCCTTAGAGTATCTTAATCATCAGTTCCCTCACTCTGGTACAATGGTTAAGATGATACCCGATACTCCCCTCTATCAGTACCATCGTTGGTATAACCTGGACAACGATATGTAGGTCACTTCTGTTGTTAACCTTCCCCCGTCACTAGGGTCTCCGGATCAGCCAAAATCCCAGAATCCCTCTCAATCTATCGACATCGGTCTGTGAAAAGTGTCCTTCTATCAGCCTTCCCATAGGGAAGCTCAGAGTTACTGCTGCAAAGACACAAGCACAGACACACACAAAACACAACAATGCTACCCCATGGCTGAGGTTGGAACACTCCCATAGTGGGAAACATGGATCTTAGTATCTGTCTCCACCAGTTTTACCATCATTAAGGTAGCCAACAACCCTGGTGCAGGCCCCTCCACATAGGGTCTTTCCAGCTCTTTCTTCTGTAGTCTTTTGCCATCACATAGTCTCCAGGGCACAGAAAATACTCAGATTATCCTACTCAGTTGGGCATAGTTATCTTCACCCATGAAAAGAAAATCTTAAGAACATTGTTAGGTTAGGTGAGACACAGTATGCTACTCATGTCCTCTCATCCGTCAAGAGAAGCCTTGAGATTATGAAGCACACCTGCTTCCAGCTTGTTGTCATCCACTTATTTCATAGACAGACCACCTCTACACCATGCCTCCTTTCACAAAAATGATTTAACCTAACCCATAACACATTATTACTACTGCTCACATCCTTAATACACCTTGCATACTTCCCCACAAAACCATAATAAACCATTAAAACCTCTGTAATCCCAACTTCCCCCCTTGGACACATACATCACATCTTGATTCATGTGTACAAAAAACAAAACAAAACAATATTGCCTATCAAACCTAACATAATAACTAACCTTAAAATGACAACCCTTGAGCATATCTTTACTTAACTGTATTCCATAACACTATTCAAGGAATACTTCTCCTTCAGGACTAACTCTCTCACTTCATCCTTGTCCTGTTTAGACTCATTTATATATAGGATTTTTCCAATTTGTAAACTTCTTTACAATTATCCTTATTTTATCTAACCCCTTAATTCAGCATGCCTCTAGAATTCATAGTGCGGGTGATCAGGTCACACTATAAAGCCAGGACAGATTTCAGAGGTCATTGAAATCATTCAATGAATTGTTTCATCCTATAGTATACTACTTCTAACAACCATCAAAACCTTTCATAAATGTTGTAATTCCTTAGTACAGCTCTTTTCAAAATAAATCACACATATTTACTTATCCCTCAGTAAATAAAACCCACATTACATGTGTATGCCCCTTTAAGATATTTCACTTCCATCCTGCCAAAAAACCCCAAATAGAAATAAAAATCCTATACAACTAACATTTCATACTAAGTAGTTTGTTTGTGGTTATTTGAACACCACATAGTAAAACAATAAACAAACAAAAATGGCCAGGCCTTATTTATCTTTGTAGCTTCCTATGACAACCTAAAAATAAACTACTTAATTTTACTAACTACTTCCACCCTAGCCGACAGACTTTTTAAACCTCCCACTAAAGAAATCCCCATGTTCCTGGAAGAGAAAGTATACATGTCGTTAACATATAATCAACAATCCAAAGTTAGTAATTACACACAAAACATCATACATACAGTACATAGAGCAAGTGACGTCACCCAACGAAAACCACACTAGCTTTCACCGCTAACTAGCTAGCAATCTCCTGCCGATAACAATAATAATATTAATATGCCATTTAGCAGACGCCTTTATCCAAGGTGACCCACAGTCATAATATTCAATCTCCTATGACTTCCTACAAAATACACAATCCTTGTACACTTAACGTAACCCATAATATCCCTTATAGCGCTCTCACGTTTCAGCAAGCCCCAATGTTTAACACCCACAGACAAAAATTGAAATTCTTCCATTTTTCCTAGCAGACCAAATAAAACACACTTTCAAACAGCGTTCTGCATTTACCTCTATCATAGGGTTTAAAAACTAACTTAACAACATTAACCATCCTAAATTGCCGTAGTAACGTCATGTTCGGTTCAGTTCATCTATTACCATATAAGACATTCACTTCTCCATGCGTCGTAAACTATATCCCATTTCTCCTGTAATCAACTAAAATCATAGCCACGCAATTATACCATCACTCCGCCATTACAGAATGAATTACTATCCTTGCTAAGTCAGCTACAAGTAACACCAAACACTTGCTGTAGTTCACCATCATATATTTAAATAATCAATTTATCACAATCCAATTTATCTATAGACATATTCCACTATTGTCACTCGTTTAATCTAGCAAAACGTTATTCAATGACTACCACGTACTCTCCTCTCCATACCCGTTAACATTTTAGCAGATGCTCTTTTTCCAAACGACACTCAATTCGTGAGCTCATACTTTTCTATACTTATACTAGCCCCCCTTGGGAATCAAACACCCAACCCTGGCGTTGCAAGCACCGTGCTCTACCAACTGAGCTACAGCGGACCACAGATGAGCGTATAGTGCCTTTTTCTGACAATGTTATAATTGTAGCCTATTGCATTACTTTTGTTTAAAATATAAGTTTGTTTATTCAACAAATCTAGAAGCCACTATAGCATAATAGGCAAAGCTTCTTGCATCCCCTGGTTTACGTAATGAAAATACATTATCATTCTACAATTCACCAAATATTCGCATACACCACTGGTGACGCAAACCATAGAATAAAATAATAACAATTAAAATTTTGTCAAATAGATGTTTTCCATCCAACTATTCAAACTTTCTTTAAATAACTATTTCAGCTAGATACAGTCAAACAAGTATGACTCTTTTTTACCGGAAACTAATTCATGGCATTAGTAAAATCTATTCACATCTCAACAAGAACTAATAATATATGTATATTCATAATACTAAAATACCTTACTTTCATTCCTGTCTACCTAAACAATTCAAATTATGGCCATAACTTTATCGCAATTGACAGTACGCTTATTTAGAATATAGTCTCTCCTCACTCCTTCCCGTTGAATAAGTGAGTCCTTCAGTCCGAAAAGAAGCAGGCTACTAGATCTTCCAATCTTATCCTGACTATTCCTTCAATCTAAACAACCCACAACTATAGCTAAAATATACTTAGAAAACCTAGACTCTGTTCAGCGATGCAGAATCTATGCTTTATCGAAATGACAAGTTAATCCTCCTTTATTCCAATGATAATGGTCAGTAGTTTTAGTATCTGGCACATACCACACTTTATCAGAAAATAGCTTTGAAGAACACAGATCTCACACGCTCAACGTAATCAACTTAGCAGTCAACAAGTCAAACCCCACATTCATTGATTTGGAAACAGATCTAACAACCTAACCAAATGAATTATATATCTGCTTCTGAAATAATAGATAGTTTATTACAATGCTTAATTCTACCACATGTCCTATGTACTCTCTCCCATTTCCACGTACGTCTACGTGTTTGAGCAAGTCAACACCTATAATTTTATCCAATCCCTCGTATTTTCCACACTCACATAAATTTCATTATATTCCAATTTATTCATATTTACCAAACCATTCATGTTTCTAATTATTCTTTATTGCCACAAATCAGTTAATCACCATCTAGTCTCAGCGGAACAAACAACAAATTACCAAAATCCTTTCCCTCAGTCATAGAATCCTCCTAGAATCATATAGGCTGGTCACTATTCCCTGATCTTACAAAATTCTATGACAGGCATTGTTGTACGAAACTCCAAGATATAATCTACAAGAAAAGCTTATTATTTCAATGTATATATAATTATCAAACACACCTCTATATCTCATCATTCAAACTTCAGAGTGTGACTAATTTACATCATTATACCACTCTTATTCCATATTTATGTTGTTCTTAAACGCCCTTAATTACTCTGTATAACCTACAGGAATATTTTATTCTATCAAAGGGCCCAAATTTGGAATGTTAACCCTATTCTAGTTATTATTTTACGTAGTCAATTTATCATAATACTGCATTACCTCTAAAGTTTCTAAATATAATGTCAGACACATACCCTAACAGATTTATCAAATTACAATGCATAGACGTCATATGACCACACCAATAAATGTGACCTGTTCCTCCAACAGGATTTATTCTACCCCTCCTGGTAACGTGAATTTTCTACACTCAGTTGGTCAATGAATATCCACGCACCATTTATTCTTCTCTTTCCTAATGTGAGATTAGGCACACCCTTTCTCCATCAGACAGAAGCTTCAAACAACCTCAAATAGATTTCCTTTCCTTACAGAAAGGCTATTTACTTGCAGGATTTCATATTATTCTCACTCACACAGATGAGTAGCCACTTGTGCCCAAATGAATCAGACAGTTGAATGACTCACAGCCACCAAAGTAAACCACTCACTCACATAAGATGAGCAGACCTAGTCTTGGTTTACACTTTATCAAAAAGTTTGAGCCCCTGTGATTATTTAACCCGTTCACCTACTCAGGATGACCCAACTTTTTTACCTGTCAGACCCTACCTAATTTTGGCATCACCACACACAGGATGATGACCTGCCCGTTCAGTCCTCTGGAATTTTAGCTTTCCAAAGCGTTTATCCACAGGATTTATATTTATTAGCCCCCTAGGTCTTAAGCTTTCTCAACACCTAATTTTGGCATCACCACACACAGGATGATGACCTGCCCGTTCAGTCCTCTGGAATTTTAGCTTTCCAAAGCGTTTATCCACAGGATTTATATTTATTAGCCCCCTAGGTCTTAAGCTTTCTCAACACCTAATTTTGGCATCACCACACACAGGATGATGACCTGCCCGTTCAGTCCTCTGGAATTTTAGCTTTCCAAAGCGTTTATCCACAGGATTTATTGGCATCACCACACATAGGATGATGACCTGCCCGTTCAGACCTCTGGAATTTTAGCTTTCCAAAGCGTTTATCCACAGGATTTATTGGCATCACCACACACAGGATGATGACCTGCCCGTTCAGACCTCTGGAATTTTAGCTTTCCAAAGCGTTTATCCACAGGATTTATTGGCATCACCACACACAGGATGATGACCTGCCCGTTCAGACCTCTGGAATTTTAGCTTTCCAAAGCGTTTATCCACAGGATTTCTGCCTACCTAAGCAGTCCTCAAGACGATTCACGTCTAAAGCGGTATCTGCAGGACTTAACATGTTTTTGTCTGATCGCTCAACCAGCCGTACAACCACCCGTGTCGAAATGACCCAGACAGATCAATCAGCAAGATGAATCAACTGAATCAAATGAATCAAATGAATCAAATGAATCAAATCAATTGAACAGACGGTTCAGACAAACAACAGCGACATGTATTCTTAAATTCAAAAGCTCCTAGTGTCTAACTTTCTGGTTCTTAACTTTGGAGAGACCTACTTGGTATTTCTTTGGATGTTGCCGAGCCCCGGATCGGACCACACAAACGTTTATACTATATTAGTAAGAACTTGGCTTACCTTTTAAAAACGGCCGCTTTTGTTTGTATGGTCCGTCCAAGCCGTTTCACAACTGCAACTGTATACCGTCACTGATCCCTATCAGGTCCCGTCTGGGATGCCAAATATGTCGTAGAAACATTTGACTAAGAGATAATCAACTCAAACAAAATATCTCTATAGACACAGAACCTGTGAATTCAAGAATTTAGACTTTTATTGCAAAACAAAAAGCCGAGCAGTTCCATGAAACGGCTGTCTCTCTTTGGCTTAGAGCTCCCTTTTATACACATACACAAATGCACAAACATACCTCCATGGCATATTCAGTTACCCCCTTATGGCAAATTCCTAACTTATTTTAGTTCTGCACCACCCTTCTTTTTCAACATCCAGCTGTCACACAATGTCCACTCCAAAAGGTCATGAATGCTTTTTTCTATATGAAGCCTCTCATTCTATCATTCTATTGGCTGCGTGGCTTAGGCCCCTTCTTAAAAAAGAACTACAGTAATGCATACCATGTGTCTATAACAAGCCCATGGCCACAGTTTGGAGCCCCTGCGACAGAGCACATACATTCATTTAAACATAATCATGTTTATTACTAATATTATTATTTTACCTTTGACCTCTCCCTACTTTTGCCTTAATGATACATAAAATAATACCATAGTAGCCATGCAGGTGAAGTGTGCCTTGAATTATAAATAAATCACAGACAGTGTCACCAGCAAAGCAACCCCACACCATAACACCTCCTCCTCCATGCTTTACGGTGGGAAATACACATGCAGAGATAAAAATCTCAAATTTGGACTCAAGACCAAAGGACAAATTTCCACCGGTCTAATGTCCATTGCTCGTGTTTCTTGGCCCAAGCAGGTCTCTTCTTATTATTGGTGTCCTTTGGTAGTGGTTTCTTTGCAGCAATTCAACCATGAAGGCCTGATTCACACAGTCCCCTCTGAACAGTTGATGTTGAGATGTGTCTGTTACTCTGTGAAGCATTTATTTGGGCTGCAATTTCTGAGGCTGGTAACTCTAATGAACTTATCCTCTGCAGCAGAGTTAACTCTGGGTTTTCCATTCCTGTGGCAATCCTCACGAGAGCCAGTTTCATCATAGCGCTTGATGGTTTTTGCGACTGCACTTGAAGAAACTTTCAAAGTTCTTGAAATGTTCCGTATTGACCGACCTTCATGTCTTAAAGTAACGATGGACTGTCATTTTTCTTTGCTTGTTTGAGCTGTTCTTGCCATAATAGGGACTTGGTCTTTTACCAAATAGGGCTACCTTGTCACAACACAACTGATTGGCTCAAACACATTAAGAAGGAAAGAAATTCCACAAATCAACTTTTAAGAAGGCACACCTGTTAATTGAAATGCATTCCAGGTGACTACCTCATGAAGCTGGTTGAGAGAATGCCAAGAGTGTGTAACGCTGTCATCAAGGCAAAGGGTGGCTATTTGAAGAATCTCAAATATAAAATATATTTTGATTTGTTTAACACTTTTTTGCTTACTACATGATTCCATATGTGTAATTTCATAGTTTTGATGTCTTCACTATTATTCTGCCATGTAGAAAATATAAAAATCAAGAAAAACCCTGGAATGAGTAGGTGTGTCCAAACTTTTGACTGGTACTGTATGTCTTCAACATCTGAATGAAAAACAGCAGCTCGTCTCAAACACATCCCTAAAAGGCTTTAGTCAAATACATACTGTAAATAATCTCCCAAACGTAAAAGCTATGACATTCTATCCGTCCTGGGTGAATATTGATAATGTTCTGTCTGATATCTGTCTCAAAACTACCTAAAAACTCCTACCTGGTACACAGGATATAAACAGCACTGCCTTTATCAGCACTAAATGCCATAGCCAAGGCAATACATCACCTGTCAGTGTGTGATCATTATGAAGAGAGTTAAATAATTGTTCAAAGAATCTATTCCACCCACATGAAAAAATCCCAAACCTTTTCATAATCAAAACGAGGGACCTGACATTGACTATCACACCAGCGCTGTAACTCTGTATCTGATTGTAACAATGAGCACACTACTTGAACAGTGGGTCACTGCTAAAGGCAAGTCAACATATTCACCTCGGCACGACACACGCACGCACACAAACACACACACACTTCTGCTGTGTGAAGGTTTAAGCGAGGCGACCTAATCCTGACGTTTTGTTATTATTTTCTCTCTGTTTTATTTCAGCAGCTCTGGCTCGTAGGCCTCTGTGATTTAAGCCAGAGTGGCCCTTAATCAGTGGGCCGTATAATCTATTGGACCCACAGAGTTTGATCAAGTGGTACAATAGCCAAACAAGGGAGCTGTAATCACTCTATCAAACACTGCTTGAATTGCCTAATGAATATCTAAGTTGCCCCTCTGCTAAAGAGCACTTCGGCAAATTCATTGAACATGCAAGCAAGCCAAAGACTGTGGTTAGTTACACAAGCTAGCACAAAAGCTGTATGTGTTGTGGCTAGCTCTTCTATGGCTTGACAAAGAGCAATAGGAGAGTTGGCTACAAGCCCACACGGTATAGGACAAGGCTAGGTTGTATCCAATAGATGTTTAGAACATGTATTGAGACAGAGCCAGTGTTCAGCTGAGCTGCCTGGGAGGCCCCAGATGTGTGAGGACCCAAACATACATTTAAGTCATTTAGCAGACACTCTTATCCAGAGCTAGTTAGTGAGTGCATACATTATTTTTTTATACTGGCCCCCCATGGGAATCAAACCCACAACCCTGTTGTTGCAAGCGCCATGCTCTACCAACTAAGCTACATCCCTGCCGGCCAATTGTGCGCCGCCCCATGGGTCTCCCGGTCGCGGCCGGCTACAACAGAGCCTGGATTTGAACCAGGTTCTCTAGTGGCACAGCTAGTTCTGCGATGCAGTGCCTTAGACCACTGCGCCACTCGGGAGGTTAGATAGATGTGTGTTGTGTGTTTGGGTCCCTCTGTGCAGGACACACACAGACATCAGCCAGCTGGACAGGACAGCAGGATCGTAGAACAGCCAATGGGATCATCCAGAGGCTTCAGGTCAAAGGGTCATTTCTAGGTTATACACTAGACTAGGATTTTGATTGTACATGCCTGAATAGCCACACTGACTAATACAACACTGAGGGCATTCTGAGGTGATGTTAGATAGGACTATATTGCCATGACACAGGATATGGAGAGGATACGATGCATGGAGAGAATAAGAAAAACGATTTGTGTTGATACACAAACACAGTCTTTTAGTTGATTGAATTATCTGCCGTTTCTCGTCAGTTGACTGAGCAGCTTCCTGAAACATTAGATGAAGCAGCCAGGTCACACGTGATACAAGTGAGTATTAGATGTCCATCCATGTCTGGGGATATTGGGAGATGATGTGGAAACTGGCGTACTAGGGGCAACAGTGAGCGCTGTTACCTTCAAGTACGTTTAAGTTTTGCTAGGGCATGGTGGATGGGGATGACGATTGGGCATCAGCATCTGACTGGTGCAAAAGGTTGTATATCTGAATCTAGCAATAGAAAGTTGTTTTTGATATTTTTGTTTTAAACTTATCCCAAACCTTAACCCTTACCTTAACCATTCGGAGTTAATGCCTAAACTTAACCCAAACTTAAACAATTCTGAGTTAACAATAATAATAATAATAATATGCCATTTAGCAGACGCTTTTATCCAAAGCGACTTACAGTCATGCGTGCATACATTTAATGCCTCAACTTAACCTTAAACACTTCGAAATTGGACGTTTGGAACAACTTCAAAATTTGACATTTGAGAAACATGGATGAATGTCTAATTCTGACATGAAACTGTAAGAGGTTGTTGAGATGAAGAGGGTCAGCTTTCTGTTGTCATACTCCTTCCCATCTTTAACAGTACCAGATCCTACTCCGCGGGATGGTGCTAGTAGTCGTGTAGCGCCATCCAGTGGAACATAAAATGCTGCTGACACATCTTCAAGTTCACTGGTAAAACAGTAGAGTACAATTGACCATCACCATGACAATCTAAATCCACTACCATTTGAACAGTGGTTCAGAAAGAAGACAGACAACCACAACACAGGATACAAACGATAATTAGGGTTGTACTTGTATTATTCATCAACATGATATTGGTTCATCTGTTTTCTTTATCAAAGAATATATATGGAGGGACTCAAAATGTGTCTGAAATTTGTCAGAGATCAATTGGACAGAGTTCTCTTACAAAACATTTTTTTTACTTCAGTCATTACCCATACACTACCAGTCAAAAGTTTGGACACACCTACTCATTCAAGCGTTTGTCTTTATTTTTACAATTTTTTACATTGTAGTGAAGACATCAAAACCATGAAATAACACATATGGAATCATGTAGTAACCAAAAAAAGTGTTAAACAAATCAAAATATATTTTATATTTGAGATTCTTCAAATTGCCACCCTTTGCCTTGATGACAGCTTTGCACACTCTTGACATTCTCTCAACCAGCCTCATTAGGTAGTCACCTGGAATGCATTTCAATTAACAGGTGTGCCTTCTTAAAAGTTAATGCGTTTGAGCCAATCAGTTGTGTTATTTATTTATTTATTTATTTGTGATAAGGTAAGGGGGGTATACAGAAGATAGCCCTATTTGGTAAAAGACTAAGTCCATATTATGGCAAGAACAGCTCAAATACGCAAAGAGAAATGACAGTCCAGCATTACTTTAAGACAGGAAGGTCAGTCAATACGGAACATTTCAACTTTGAACGTTTCTTCAAGTGCAGTCGCAAAAACCATCAAGCGCTATGATTAAACTGAGGACTGCCACAGGAATGGAAGACCCATAGTTACCTCTGCTGCAGAGGATAAGTTCATTAGAGTTACCAGCCTCAGAAATTGCAGCCCAAATAAATGCTTCACAGAGTTCAATTCACAGACACATCATGATCAACTGTTCAGAGGGGACTATGTGAATCAGGCCTTCATGGTTGAATTGCTGCAAAGAACTCACTGCTAAAGGACACCATAAGAAGAAGAGACCTGCATGGGCCAAGAAACATGAGCAATGGACATTAGACCAGTGGAAATGTGTCCTTTGGTCTGGAGTCCAAATTGGAGATTGTTGGTTCCAACCGCCGTGTCTTTGTGAGACGCGGTGTGGGTGAACGGATGATCTCCGCATGTTTCCACTTTAAAGCATGGTGGAGGATGTGTTATAGTGTGGGGGTGCTTTGCTGATGACACTGTCTGTGATTTATTTTGAATTCAAGGCACACTTCACCTGCATGGCTACCACAGCATTCTGCAGCGATACGCCATCCCATCTGGTTTGGGCTTAGTGGGACTATCATTTGATTTTCAACAGGACAATGACCCAACACACCTCCAGGCTGTGTAAGGGCTATTTTACCAAGAAGGAGAGTGATGGAGTGCTGCATCAGATGACCTGGCCTCCACAATCCCCCGACCTCAACCTAATTGAGATGGTTTGGGATGAGTCGGACGGCAGAGTGAAGGAAAAGCAGCCAACAAGTGCTCAGCATATGTGTGAACTCCTTCAAGATTGTTGGAAAAGCATTCCTCATGAAGCTGGTTGAGAGAATGTCATCAAGGCAAAGGGTGGCTATTTGAAGAATCTCAAATATAAAATATATTTTGATTTGTTTAACACTATTTTGTTTACTACATGATTCCATATGTGTTATTTCATAGTTTTGATATCTTCACTTTTATTCTACAATGTAGAAAACAGTAAAAATAAAGAAATACCCTTGAATGAGTAGGTGTGTCCAAACGTTTGACTGGTACTGTATATATTTTTTATTTTAAGACAACATGTAAAAATAATGGAGGGGGTTGGATGATGTCATCATTTTCTTCTTGGAGGTCTTTTTTTCTCTTGATTATTGGATTTCTAACCAGAAGAGGAGGCTGCTCTCTCACTCATGGAGTCTGAGATACAGAGACCAGTCCTCCCAGAGGCTCTATAGCTCTACACAATGGGCAAACCCAACGTATCATTTGAGTGAGAACTTTATATGTAAGCACACACTTGCACCAATGCCAAATAGCCTACCACAAAAGCCCTTAATTGACAGAGTAATGTAAAAGTTCTTCGTTTCTCACTCTTCTGAGTCACTGTTTGATGATTTTCCTGTTTCTGTCATTTTCTGCCTCTTATCCTGTTTATAGAAACAGTTCCGTTTTTTCCCCCTTTTATTTTTATTGGTCGGTTGGGACGGCCCAAGAATAGGGGGTGGAGTTGAGAATGCTTCACGTTTCTCCGACTGGTGCCAAAGGCTTGAGGTGAAACGTGAACACTCTTCCCTCCAAATAGGTTTCTATAGTCATAATAAACAGTAGGTATCAGGTTTCTATAGTCATAATAAGCAGTAGGTATCTGCAACCTTAGTTGTAGCAGTCTTTCTGACTGACAGGCAGTCTAGACATTGTACTGTACTTACCAAGCTTCTGATGCTTCCCACTGCTGATTATGTTTTTCCAAAATGGCTGCACTTCTTGCCAGTGTACAAACCTACCCATGTGCAAACATGCTTCAGGTTAGGTTCCATTCCATCATGTTTTCATGACCCTGGACCAACAAATACACTATATGTACAAAAGTATGTGGACACCCCTTCAAATTAGAAGAATTCGGCTATTTCAGCCACACCCGTTGCTGACAGGTGTATAAAACCGAGCAAACAGCCATGCAATCTCCATAGACAAACATTGGCTGTAGAATGGCCTTACTGAAGAGCTCAATGACTTTCAACGTGGCACCGTGTCATAGCATGCCACCTTTCCAACAAGTCAGTTCGTCAACTTTCTGCCCTGCTAGAGGTGCCCTGGCCAACTGTAAGTGCTGTTATTATGAAGTGGAGACTTCTAGGAGCAACAACAGCTCAGCCGTGAAGTGGTAGGCCACACAAGCTCACAGAACGGGACTGCCGAGTGCTGAAGCGCGTGGCGCGTGGCGTGTAAAAATTGTCTGTCCTCGGTTGCATCACTCACTACCAAGTTCCAAACTGCCTATGGAAGCAACATCAGCACAATAACTGTTCGTTGGGAGCTTCATGAAATGGATTTCCATTGCCGAGCAGCCAATGCGCAATGCCAAGCGTCGGCTGGAGTGGTGTAAAGCTTGCCGCCATTGGACTCTGGAGCAGTTGAAACACGTTCTCTGGAGTGAGGAATCACGCTTCACCATGGACGGACAAATCTGGGTTTAACAGATGCCAGGAGAACGCTACCTGCCCAATGCATAGTGCCAACTGTAAAGTTTGGTGTAGGAGGAATAATGGTCTGGGGTTGTTTTTCATGGTCGGCCTAGGCCCCTTAACTTTAACGCTACAACATACAATGACATTCTAGACGATTCTGTGCTTCCAACTTTGTAGCAACAGTTTGGGGAAGGCCCTTTCCTGTTTCAGCATGACAATGCCCCTGTGCACAAAGCGAGGTCCATACAGAAATTGTTTGTCGAGATCGGTGTGGAAGAACTTGACTGGCCTGCACAGAGCCCTGACCTCAACCCCATCGAACACCAACTCCATATTAATGCTCATGATTTTGGAATGAGATGTTCAACAAGCAAGTGTCCACATACTTTTGGTCATGTCGTGTGTGCAAGCATTATTGTATATTTGACATAAATAAAAAAGGCTTGCTGAAAGTTCAGGATTTTCTCTAAGTGGCTTTCATACGCATCTTCATAGTCGCTTAAGAAATCCTTGAACCTTCCCTTATCAGAGCTAAGTATCACAAAATATTGTAGAGTATTCTGCGATAAAAAATATTGTTTCACAGTGCAAATTAATTTAAGAATTGCCCTTAGGATAAAGCTGCCTCCCTCAGGCTACTCATGTCGACAGGCAATATCTCAGCTCTCTTAGGTGAGCAAATCACACAAAAATGCACCATGGTTCATTTATGTTTACACATGGAGATATTTTATCTTTATATTTGCATGCCGAATGTTTTTCAAAAACCAGTGCAACACAAAAAACAATAATGGTACGTGCCTGATAAGATTGTGGTGGGGATATAGGTTGAATGATTGAATATAGGTTGTTGCGACTAATTACACAGTCAAAACTACTACCATAAACTAAGCTACAGCTTAATGTTTTGGCAATATGGTAAAACAAAAGATCTGACATTTTATCCAAACAGATTACTGTATACAGAAACCCTTGGGCTGTTACAATATTTCTGACTGCACAGGCCAGAATATGCTAGACAAGTTTGGACTTACACTGGCAAAGACTCAAAACAGCAGCCATTTTGTATGAAAAGAAATCAACCCAACCATGATTGAAAATGCAAAGACAAGCCATACACAATCATTTGAATTTATCTCTGATAGTCTACTTACCGTATTACCCAATTCTCAATGTTTACTTTACTATAATATAGAAATAATATATGCCATTTAGCAGACGCTTTGATCCAAAGCGACTTACAGTCATACCTAATACAAACTATATAGTGTATGTGTATTGTTATATTGTTACGTCAGTTGGGGAAAACCCTTTACTTAAAGCCTGCAGGTATAATGGATTTTAATGGATAAACAGTTTTTCAACTGACTTTACATAGCTCACTTAAGACATAATAAGCAGGTCATGCTTATGACAAGTCTTACAATGCATTATAGCTGTATCATAATTGTAAGCATGTATGAGCCTCTGTAATGTCTTATAATACTGTATGTTGCTATGTATCAACATTTCACAGCATCATTATGAAGGGGTCATGCATGCTCATGACAAGTCTTACAATGCGCATTATAATTCCATCATAATGCATTATACTTGCAGGATTTAAGTAAATTGTTACCTCTTTCCTTTTCTGCAGTGTAATGGTTCAAGGTGCGTTTTTCTACAATGAGTCTCATACGACAGTGAACCGACGAGTCAAAGGGCCTGTGACTATAGTCTAGTACACACATAAAGGAGCGACTGGTGTGACTTAAATGTCTTTATCAAAGCTGTGTGACTTCAGTGGAGCAGTTAGTCCATAGGCCCTGTGACCTTCATGCAGCCAGAGCACTGTGGTCGCCAAGACGGCATTTATGTTGTACTGCACACAGGAAACAACTCAATTACACTGACCCTCCCTTCGTCCCTGCAACAGCCGCATCATACCCCTCACACTGCAGCCAAGGGAGGGGGAAAAGAAGGAGGAAAAAACTCAGAGGGAAATGTAGAGCGAGAGAATGAGGAAGAGGCAGAAAATAGAGAGAGAAAGGAAGAAAGACCGGGAGGGGAGTGAGAATAAGAGACAACGTGGCAAGAGGTTTTTCCAGCGTAGTCGTTGGAGAGAGTGAGAGGACGGTGGGGTTATGTGAGGTAGTGGAGGAGTGCTGTGTTCATGTACAGTATAATCACCTCAGAGTGTAGGCTGCTGTATTTACACAGCTTTTAGACTCAGACATAGTAATCATAGTTTTATCTATGGGCTAGCATATACAGTACTCTTTCCTACTCGTTATGCATATATTATGTTAAACTATATGTTATTATGTGCTATGTAACAAACTGTAACACGTCTCTCACAGTATGTATTCTTTCGAGAGTAGGTATTCTGAATGATTGATTTTAAGCCTGTATGTATGATGATTCAATCATAGAATTAGATTTACTAGAACAGTTATTCGGATTCTATAGCTCCAATGCTATTCTCTGGTAGAGGTGTTTATGTGTGCTAATGAGTCCAGCTCCACTGAACTGACTAGACCTCTCTGGTGGTTAGTCTTTACAGCCTGAACATCGTACTGATCTGCTTCCCCCCCCAATCATCTAATGGACAAGTTTCCTGTTTACCACCAAATAAGGCAAGTGGAGCATCTGAACAAATCAAGTCTCTGCATAATGTCACTGTACTTAATCAGAATCACCTTTATTCACCAAGTATATTTACATACTGTATACCTGAAATTTGACTTGGTGAAATGATGCTGCCAGCATTAGACAAGATATACAGACAGGATACAGTATAGACAGAGGAATTTACAGTCTAGATACAGTAAACATAGAACAATTACACATAATATGGATTTGTGTCGGCGGCTGACAGCAAGAGGCTGAATTGGAATACCGTGGGTTGATATGAGGAAATTATTCATTTTAATGCATGTCATACACATCATTTATAAAGAGATGTCCTGTATGTCTTTAATAAAAACCTATAGTTCTTTACATTTAACAATATCTTGGCAACATCTAAATTAAATTTCCTGTACCCAATAATTTTCTACAGACACATCACGTGTGGCTCTGTCCGTTCTTTATAAATGATAGGGGACTCTTTCATCTTTCAGAATAAAGTGAATGTAGCTAGAGGTATTGGAGCATCACTTCTGAGAATCTACAGTTGTGGAAGACAGACATAGACTTCAAGTGATTGAGAGCCGCTCCGTCTTCTCTCCTCAACCAACCTTTCAGTTTACACATTTATTACCCCCAAAATGAAGGGATTCTCTCAGCATGCAATCACGGCCCACGTGCCGGTAAATAGCTAGGTCTGCCGCACTCTAACACTGACTCAGGTGTGTAATTTACAGGTGAGCTTGGTCCAGAACAGAACAGGTTCTCTGGATCATCTAGTCTACCCTGGAGGCCTGGGAGCCATGGCAACACTGGATGACTAGTGCTAAATATGGCTCCTATACAACATTTAGTCACAGTATTTTGAAAGTACTGTATATGTATGTATCTTTCAAGCTTTATCAATCCAAACCATTTTTAGGAATGCTTTCCTCCTCTTTTTCAGTTTATGTTAAAGACAGTGTCAGACAGGGAGGAGTGTTGTAGGGTGTGGAAAAGGAGGAGTATGGAAGGGTGGGAGAGGGAGGGAGGAGTATGGAAGGGTGGGAGAGGGAGGGAGGAGTGTGGAAGGGTGGGAGAGGGAGGGAGGAGTGTGGAAGGGTGGGAGAGGGAGGGAGGAGTATGGAAGGGTGGGAGAGGGAGGGAGGAGTGTGGAAGGGTGGGAGAGGGAAGGAGGAGTATGGAAGGGTGGGAGAGGGAGGGAGGAGTGTGGAAGGGTGGGAGAGGGAAGGAGGAGTATGGAAGGGTGGGAGAGGGAGGGAGGAGTGTGGAAGGGTGGGAGAGGGAGGGAGGAGTATGGAAGGGTGGGAGAGGGAGGGAGGAGTGTGGAAGGGTGGGAGAGGGAAGGAGGAGTATGGAAGGGTGGGAGAGGGAGGGAGGAGTGTGGAAGGGTGGGAGAGGGAAGGAGGAGTATGGAAGGGTGGGAGAGGGAGGAGGAGTGTGGAAGGGTGGGAGAGGGAAGGAGGAGTATGGAAGGGTGGGAGAGGGAGGGAGGAGTGTGGAAGGGTGGGAGAGGGAAGGAGGAGTATGGAAGGGTGGGAGAGGGAGGGAGGAGTGTGGAAGGGTGGGAGAGGGAAGGAGGAGTATGGAAGGGTGGGAGAGGGAGGGAGGAGTGAAAAAGGGTGGAAGAGGGAGGGAGGACTGAAGAAGGGTGGAACATAGAGGAGTGGAGACTAGAGGGGTGAGAGACACCAAAATTCCTCCACTCACTACTTTTCTTTTAGTTTCCTCTCGTCAGTGAAAGTAATTCACACATAAAGGAAGTCATCTCTCCGCCCCCTCAATCACCATCACTTACCCTGGTATTTGGTTTACTATGCTTCCCCTCAGGCCAGGGAGAGGCTCCCATAAACCCCTCTTACACCACCCAAGTGGTCCAGTCTCCAGTCCCCATCCTCCTCACTGACCAGAGTGGGAGAGACCATTTGGGGAGAGGATGGGGGGATGAGGGGAGGAGAGGAGTTTCAGCCAGGAGCTTCACCTCTTACCTCCAGGCCACAGGATTCCATTCCTCTCCATTCCCCTGCTCGGTTTTTTTCCACCAGAGGCTGACATGCAGCAGGCTGAGACAGTCCAGGAGTGGTGGAAGTGATCACTCTGAGGGTGGGGGTGTATGGAGGAGAGGGAGGGTGGGGGTGTAAGGAGGGGGGTTTGAAGCCTGTTTTGGGCTTTCAGATGTCTGTGGAAAATGAATCACAGAGGCCTGCGCAGGGGGAGCGAAGAGAGAAGTAGAAACACATCTGGCCCAGAAAAAAAGAAGAATAGGAATTGGAGAGCTATGAGTTTGCTCTTTTCTTACGTCTGTATACTGTAGGTCTCAAACACAAACTGTAGAATGCTTAGGTATCTTATGATGTCTTTAAAAGCTGAGGTGTCAGGTGTGATGAGTGAGCTCTCTTCGCCTTATTGTCCACCCCACATAAACAGCAAAACCTATAACATTGAGAAACAGACAGACAGGCAGAGAGGCAGGCAGGGAGGCAGACAGACAGACATAGCAAGAACAATTAGAAAGAAATGAAGGAGATACCCTATCCACTGTCATCCTTGGTCTATAATGCTATGTTATTCTAGGCTTGAGACGGCTCTCCCTAAATACTGACCAGTTTCCACAAAACCCGAGGAGGAGGTAGAGGGAGAGGGAAATGCCAGGTTCCAATCCACTCTGGCTAGTCTGGGTTGTCATTAACATTTTTCCCTTTCATTTTGGAAATGGTTTGAAGCGACTTGCCATAGACCTTTCTTTTAACTGAGCCACGTCATCTACCAGTCTATGTGAAGAGAGAGATCCTCATTGGGAGTGAATTTTTTGTGGATTAACTTTTGAAAATGGTGTAATGATATTAGCTACATGCTTAAGAAAATACTGAAGGTTCACTCTCATATATTATCACAAACTAGGTTAGTGGCTAAGGATGAAGATGGGATCGAATTTCAATATGGCATTTTATACTGTACAGTATACTAAAAACAAGTCGAGATTCTTTGTAACTAATAACATGTGCAGTAAAGACATATAATTTCAAGTGTATTTTTGGTACATTACTTTTATTAGCAGACAATATGTTAAGAGAGGAAGTGGTCTACGGATGGTGGAATAAGGTGACACGTGACAGATACAGAAAAGGCAGACAAACAGAGAGGGAACATTCCTGACATCTTGGAGGAGACCCAGACCTTTGAGACTGCTGGGGAGAAATGGGTTGGATCTCTCTCTCTCTCTCTCTCTCTCTCTCTCTCTCTCTCTCTCTCTCTCTCTCTCTCTCTCTCTCTATTGAATATGCAGTAAAATTGGTCTGACACTAAATGCTTTAAGTCTATCCACAAGGAATTGAAAGCTGATCGAAATTCGCTACTGGCCCTTGAGAGTAGTTCTTCTACCCACCTGTGAACATTTCCATCAGTAATTGGCACCAGGGTGATAGAGGGGAAGAGGGGGATGATAGGAGGGGAGGAAGAGAGAGAGGGTTACCAGGGTGAGAGACAGGGTATGACAGGGGGCCATGTCTGTGGTCACAGGGGCCCCTCCCTTCCCCTCAACAGTACACACACTGATCACACGTGTAGAGGATCAGACGAGGGAACACAGGGAGTGTGTGGTGCCAAGTGAACTCCTGGCCAAAGGGCAACGTATGCGCCTGTTTATCTTGGTACCTCTGGGACACACAGAGGAAACAGTCCTGATTCCAGCTCAGTGTGGTTTATCCTGCCTGCCGGAGCCAGAGCAAACACATCAACACGGCCCTCTCATCAGCTACTCTGCAACGATATCCTAACCATTTCCTATGGCTTACCTGTACCTGTGTGTGTGTGTGTGTGTGTGTGTGTGTGTGTGTGTGTGTGTGTGTGTGTGTGTGTGTGTGTGTGTGTGTGTGTGTGTGTGTGTGTGTGTGTACACATTTTACTATACTTGTGAGTACCAGAAGTCCTCACAAGTATAGTAAACCAACTAACATTGTGAGAGGTGAGGACATTTTGCCGGTCCTCAATTGTAAAAAGGCTATTTTAGGCTTAGGGGTTAGGTTTAGGGTTAGAGTTAAGGTTAAGGGTTAGTGGTTAGGTTTAGGGTTAGGAGTTAGGGGATAAGGTTAGGGTTAAGGTTAGGTTTAGTGAAAATAGGATTTTGAATGGGAATCAATTGTTGGTCCCCCAAAAATCCTCAACAATATAGTAAGACATAGCTGTGTATGTGTGTGTGTGTGTATATGCCTGATTGCTTGCGTGTGTGCACGTGTGTGTGTGCACGTGTGTGCATGTGGGCCTGTGTGTGTGTGGTACTGAATGGTACTAGGAACTCTGAGCTCTGTCCAAGTACATACTGGAGGTGTAGGATCTTAATTTGAGCCAGTTTGCTACAGCAGGAAAATATTCCTGCATCAACAATAAAGGTTCATTATTATGTGGGTTATAATGAATGGGCATTTTTGTAGGGGTTGATACATTTTTCGGAAGGGAAAATAAAGTCTGAAATTTCAAAGTGGAAATTACAAACTTCAGAAACCTTTTTAAACCTCAAATACATTTACATTTACATTTACGTCATTTAGCAGACGCTCTTATCCAGAGCGACTTACAAATTGGTGCATTCACCCTATAGCCAGTGGGATAACCACTTTACAATTTATTTATTTATTTATTTATTTTTGGGGGTGTAGAAGGATTACTTTATCCTATCCCAGGTATTCCTTAAAGAGGTGGGGTTTCAAATGTCTCCGGAAGGTGGTGAGTGACTCCGCTGTCCTGGCGTCGTGAGGGAGCTTGTTCCACCATTGGGGTGCCAGAGCAGCGAACAGTTTTGACTGGGCTGAGCGGGAACTATGCTTCCCGCAGAGGAAGGGAGCCAGCAGGCCAGAGGTGGATGAACGCAATGCCCTCGTTTGGGTGTAGGGACTGATCAGAGCCTGAAGGTACGGAGGTGCCGCTCCCCTCACTGCTCCATAGGCAAGCACCATGGTGTTGTAACGGATGCGAGCTTCAACTGGAAGCCAGTGGAGTGTGCGGAGGAGGGGGGTGATGTGAGAGAACTTGGGAAGGTTGAACACCAGACGGGCTGCGGCATTCTGGATGAGTTGTAGGGGTTTAATGGCACAGGCAGGGAGCCCAGCCAACAGCGAGTTGCAGTAATCCAGACAGGAGATGACAAGTGCCTGGATTAGGACCTGTGCCGCTTCCTGTGTAAGGCAGGGTCGTACTCTCCGAATACACTACAAGTTTTAACTTTCCAGCATTGCAGCAACAGGGTGATCAAATTAAGATCCTACATCTGTATGCGTTGAAATGTGGACCAGAGGATCAGTGTGCTGTAAACTGAACATCCGCAATGTGTTCTCCTCTTCTTTTCTTTTCTTCCTGAGATCACATATAAAGTCAATTCCTGCATGTTCTAGCCAGGCTTGAAAAACATTAATAAAATAGAAAAACATGTAATCACTCCTGAACTCTGCTGGGTGAACAACAAGCAACCCAGTCCTTTTGTTCTGGACAGAGGACCAGATCAGCAAGAGACTGAGGGATAAAATGGAGATAATTGAAATGGAGATAAATGAAAATAATTTATTAAATGTCCAAATGTATTCCCAGACTGGGAGACAGAGATAATCCATCACAATTTCAAACAAACCAGTCTATTACACATTTTTACAAATATTGTTCGGTGAAGTAAGTCGTATTTAAAATGTCTTAAGTTTCATTAACATACATGAGGAATTTAGTTAGTATGACTTAATGTAATCAAGTTAGTATGACTAATGTTTAAATAACCATTACTCAGTTAATTTAGTGACTTATACGGTTATGTTTTACAGTGCACTGAATCTGTTTTTGTTTTTTTACCGGATCAAAGCTGGCCAAAGGACAAGTTTGTGACTTGCCCATTACGGTCACGGCTGAAACAATATGGTCCTCCCCACTACCGACCCTGCAGGGCCATTTACTTAATGTAGCAGCAGCAGCAAGTCATAGCACATGACACATCTCAATCTCTCAACCACGACTGGCCAGCTGCATAGCTACAGCCTCACCACAGCTAGCCTGAAATTATCTCAAATGAAGGACTGCAAAGAGAGAGAAGGAGATTGCTGGCAAGAAAGAAGAAGAGGCAGAGAGGAAGAGTGGGAAAGAGACAGAGAGGAAGAGTGGGAAAGAGACAGAGAGGAAGAGTGGGAAAGAGACAGAGTGGAAGAGTGGGAAAGAGACAGAGAGGAAGAGTGGGAAAGAGACAGAGAGGAAGAGTGGGAAAGAGAAAGAGAGGAAGAGTGGGAAGAGACAGAGAGGAAGAGTGGGAAAGAGACAGAGAGGAAGAGTGAGAAAGAGACAGAGAGGAAGAGTGGGAAAGAGAAAGAGAGGAATAGTGGGAAAGAGACAGAGAGGTAGAGTGGGAAAGAGGCAGAGAGGAAGAGTGGGAAAGAGACAGAGAGGAAGAGTGGGAAAGAGGCAGAGAGGAAGAGTGGGAAAGAGACAGAGAGGAAGAGTGGGAAAGAGGCAGAGAGGAAGAGTGGGAAAGAGAGAGAGGAAGAGTGGGAAAGAGAAAGAGAGGACGAGTGGGAAAGAGACAGAGAGGAAGAGTGGGAAAGAGGCAGAGAGGAAGAGTGGGAAAGAGACAGAGAGGAAGAGTGGGAAAGAGGCAGAGAGGAAGAGTGGGAAAGAGAAAGAGAGGAAGAGTGGGAAAGAGACAGAGAGGAAGAGTGGGAAAGAGGCAGAGAGGAAGAGTGGGAAAGAGACAGAGAGGAAGAGTGGGAAAGAAGCAGAGAGGAAGAGTGGGAAAGAGGCAGAGAGGAAGAGTGGGAAAGAGACAGAGAGGAAGAGTGGGAAAGAGACAGAGAGGAATAGTGGGAAAGAGGCAGAGAGGAAGAGTGGGAAAGAGGCAGAGAGGAAGAGTGGGAAAGAGGCAGAGAGGAAGAGTGGGAAAGAGGCAGAGAGGAAGAGTGGGAAAGAGACAGAGAGGAAGAGTGGGAAAGAGACAGAGAGGAAGAGTGGGAAAGAGACAGAGAGGAAGAGTGGGAAAGAGACAGAGAGGAAGAGTGGGAAAGAGGCAGAGAGGAAGAGTGGGAAAGAGGCAGAGAGGAAGAGTGGGAAAGAGACAGAGAGGAAGAGTGGGAAAGAGGCAGAGAGGAAGAGTGGGAAAGAGGCAGAGAGGAAGAGTGGGAAAGAGGCAGAGAGGAAGAGTGGGAAAGAGAAAGAAAGGAATAGTGGGAAAGAGATAGAGAGGAAGAGTGGGAAAGAGACAGAGAGGAAGAGTGGGAAAGAGACAGAGAGGAAGAGTGGGAAAGAGACAGAGAGGAAGAGTGGGAAAGAGACAGAGAGGAAGAGTGGGAAAAGACAGAGAGGAAGAGTGGGAAAGAGGCAGAGAGGAAGAGTGGGAAAGAGAAAGAGAGGAATAGTGGGAAAGAGGCAGAGAGGAAGAGTGGGAAAGAGGCAGAGAGGAATAGTGGGAAAGAGACAGAGAGGAATAGTGGGAAAGAGACAGAGAGGAAGAGAGGGAAAGAGACAGAGAGGAAGAGTGGGAAAGAGAAAGAGATGAATAGTGGGAAAGAGACAGAGAGGAAGAGTGGGAAAGAGACAGAGAGGAAGAGTGGGAAAAAGACAGAGAGGAAGCGTGGGGAAGAGGCAGAGAGGAAGAGTGGGAAAGAGGCAGAGAGGAAGAGTGGGAAAGAGACAGAGAGGAAGAGTGGGAAAGAGACAGAGAGGAAGAGTGGGAAAGAGAGAGAGGAAGAGTGGGAAAGAGAAAGAGAGGAAGAGTGGGAAAGAGACAGAGAGGAAGAGTGGGAAAGAGACAGAGAGGAAGAGTGAGAAAGAGACAGAGAGGAAGAGTAGGAAAGATAAAGAGAGGAATAGTGGGAAAGAGACAGAGAGGAAGAGTGGGAAAGAGGCAGAGAGGAAGAGTGGGAAAGAGACAGAGAGGAAGAGTGGGAAAGAGACAGAGAGGAAGAGTGGGAAAGAGGCAGAGAGGAAGAGTGGGAAAGAGACAGAGAGGAAGAGTGGGAAAGAGGCAGAGAGGAAGAGTGGGAAAGAGAGAGAGGAAGAGTGGGAAAGAGAAAGAGAGGACGAGTGGGAAAGAGACAGAGAGGAAGAGTGGGAAAGAGGCAGAGAGGAAGAGTGGGAAAGAGACAGAGAGGAAGAGTGGGAAAGAGGCAGAGAGGAAGAGTGGGAAAGAGAAAGAGAGGAAGAGTGGGAAAGAGACAGAGAGGAAGAGTGGGAAAGAGGCAGAGAGGAAGAGTGGGAAAGAGACAGAGAGGAAGAGTGGGAAAGAGACAGAGAGTAAGAGTGGGAAAGAGACAGAGAGGAAGAGTGGGAAAGAGAAAGAGAGGAATAGTGGGAAAGAGACAGAGAGGAAGAGTGGGAAAGAAGCAGAGAGGAAGAGGAAAGAGGCAGAGAGGAAGAGTGGGAAAGAGACAGAGAGGAAGAGTGGGAAAGAGACAGAGAGGAAGAGTGGGAAAGAGGCAGAGAGGAAGAGTGGGAAAGAGGCAGAGAGGAAGAGTGGGAAAGAGACAGAGAGGAAGAGTGGGAAAGAGACAGAGAGGAAGAGTGGGAAAGAGACAGAGAGGAAGAGTGGGAAAGAGAAAGAGAGGAAGAGTGGGAAAGAGACAGAGAGGAAGAGTGGGAAAGAGAAAGAGAGGAAGAGTGAGAAAGAGACAGAGAGGAAGAGTAGGAAAGAGAAAGAGAGGAATAGTGGGAAAGAGACAGAGAGGAAGAGTGGGAAAGAGGCAGAGAGGAAGAGTGGGAAAGAGACAGAGAGGAAGAGGAAAGAGACAGAGAGGAAGAGTGGAAAAGAGGCAGAGAGGAAGAGTGGGAAAGAGACAGAGAGGAAGAGGGAAAGAGGCAGAGAGGAAGAGGAAAGAGAGAGAGGAAGAGTGGAAAGAGAAAGAGAGGACGAGGGAAAGAGACAGAGAGGAAGAGGTAAAGAGGCAGAGAGGAAGAGTGGGAAAGAGACAGAGAGGAAGAGTGGGAAAGAGGCAGAGAGGAAGAGTGGGAAAGAGAAAGAGAGGAAGAGGAAAGAGACAGAGAGGAAGAGGGAAAGAGGCAGAGAGGAAGAGGGAAAGAGACAGAGAGGAAGAGTGGGAAAGAGACAGAGAGTAAGAGTGGGAAAGAGACAGAGAGGAAGAGTGGGAAAGAGAAAGAGAGGAATAGTGGGAAAGAGACAGAGAGGAAGAGTGGGAAAGAAGCAGAGAGGAAGAGTGGGAAAGAGGCAGAGAGGAAGAGTGGGAAAGAGACAGAGAGGAAGAGTGGGAAAGAGACAGAGAGGAAGAGTGGGAAAGAGGCAGAGAGGAAGAGTGGGAAAGAAGCAGAGAGCAAGAGTGGGAAAGAGGCAGAGAGGAAGAGTGGGAAAGAGAAAGAAAGGAATAGTGGGAAAGAGATAGAGAGGAAGAGTGGGAAAGAGACAGAGAGGAAGAGTGGGAAAGAGACAGAGAGGAAGAGTGGAAGAGAAAGAGAGGAATAGTGGGAAAGAGACAGAGAGGAAGAGTGGGAAAGAGGCAGAGAGGAAGAGTGGGAAAGAGGCAGAGAGGAAGAGTGGGAAAGAGACAGAAAGGAATAGTGGGAAAGAGAAGAGAGGAATAGTGGGAAAGAGACAGAGAGGAAGAGTGGGAAAGAGGCAGAGAGGAAGAGTGGGAAAGAGATAGAGAGGAAGAGTGGGAAAGAGGCAGAGAGGAAGAGGAAAGAGACAGAGAGGAAGAGTGAAAGAGGCAGAGAGGAAGAGTGGGAAAGAGGCAGAGAGGAAGAGTGGAAAGAGGCAGAGAGGAAGAGTGGGAAAGAGAAAGAAAGGAATAGTGGGAAAGAGATAGAGAGGAAGAGTGGGAAAGAGACAGAGAGGAAGAGTGGGAAAGAGACAGAGAGGAAGAGTGGGAAAGAGGCAGAGAGGAAGAGTGGGAAAAAGACAGAGAGGAAGAGTGGGAAAGAGGCAGAGAGGAAGAGTGGGAAAGAGAAAGAGTGGAATAGTGGGAAAGAGGCAGAGAGGAATAGTGGGAAAGAGACAGAGAGGAAGAGTGGGAAAGAGACAGAGAGGAAGAGTGGGAAAGAGACAGAGAGGAAGAGTGGGAAAGAGAAAGAGATGAAGAGTGGGAAAGAGACAGAGAGGAAGAGTGGGAAAAAGACAGAGAGGAAGAGTGGGAAAGAGGCAGAGAGGAAGAGTGGGAAAAAGAGGCAGAGAGGAAGAGTGGGAAAGAGACAGAGAGTGAAGAGGGGGAAAGAGACAGAGAGGAAGAGTGGGAAAGAGACAGAGAGGAAAAGTGGAAAGAGACAGAGAGGAAGAGTGGAAAGAGACAGAGAGGAAGAGTGGGAAAAGGACAGAGAGGGAAGAGTGGGGGAAGAGGCAGAGAGGAAGAGGGGAAAGAGGCAGAGAGGAAGAGTGGGAAAGAGACAGAGAGGAAGAGGGGAAAGAGACAGAGAGGAAAGAGGAAAGAGGCAGAGAGGAAGAGTGGGAAAGAGGCAGAGAGGAAGAGTGGGAAAGAGGCAGAGAGGAAGAGTGGGAAAAGAGAAAGAAAGGAATAGGGAAAGAGATAGAGAGTAAGAGGGAAAGAGACAGAGAGGAAGAGGAAAGAGACAGAGAGGAAGAGTGGAAAGAGACAGAGAGGAAGAGGGAAAGAGAAAGAGAGAATAGTGGGAAAGAGACAGAGAGGAAGAGTGGGAAAGAGGCAGAGAGGAAGAGGGAAAGAGGCAGAGAGGAAGAGTGGGAAAGAGACAGAGAGGAAGAGTGGAAAGAGACAGAGAGGAAGAGGGAAAGAGACAGAGAGGAAGAGTGGGAAAGAGAAAGAGAGGAAGAGTGGGAAAGAGACAGAGAGGAAGAGTGGGAAAGAGACAGAGAGGAAGAGTGAGAAAGAGACAGAGAGGAAGAGTAGGAAAGAGAAAGAGAGGAATAGTGGGAAAGAGACAGAGAGGAAGAGTGGGAAAGAGGCAGAGAGAGGAAGAGTGGGAAAGAGACAGAGAGGAAGAGGGAAAGAGACAGAGAGAAGAGTGGGAAAGAGGCAGAGAGGAAGAGTGGAAAGAGACAGAGAGGAAGAGTGGAAAAGAGGCAGAGAGGAAGAGGGGGAAAGAGAGAGAGGAAGAGTGGGAAAGAGAAAGAGAGGAATAGTGGGAAAGAGACAGAGAGGAAGAGTGGGAAAGAGGCAGAGAGGAAGAGTGGGAAAGAGATAGAGAGGAAGAGGGAAAGAGGCAGAGAGGAAGAGTGGAAAGAGAAAGAGAGGAAGAGGGAAAGAGACAGAGAGGAAGAGTGGGAAAGAGGCAGAGAGGAAGAGTGGGAAAGAGACAGAGAGGAAGATGGGAAAGAGAAAGAGAGGAAGAGGGAAAGAGACAGAGAGGAAGAGTGGGAAAGAGAAAGAGAGGAATAGTGGAAAGAGACAGAGAGGAAGAGGGGAAAGAAGAGAGAGGAAGAGGGGAAAGAGGCAGAGAGGAAGAGGGGAAAGAGACAGAGAGGAAGAGTGGGAAAGAGACAGAGAGGAAGAGTGGGAAAAGGCAGAGAGGAAGAGTGGGAAAGAGGCAGAGAGGAAGAGGGGAAAGAGGCAGAGCGGAAGAGTGGGAAAAGAGAAAGAAAGGAATAGTGGGAAAGAGATAGAGAGGAAGAGTGGGAAAGAGACAGAGAGGAAGAGTGGAAAGAGACAGAGAGGAAAGGAAGAGAAAGAGAGGAAATAGGGAAAAGAGACAGAGAGAAGAGTGGGGAAAAGAGGCAGAGAGGAAGAAGGAAAGAGGCAGAGAGGAAGAGTGGAAAAGAGACAGAGAGGAATAGTGGGAAAGAGAAAGAGAGGAATAGTGGGAAAGAGACAGAGAGGAAGAGATGGGAAAAGAGGCAGAGAGGAAGAGGAAAGAGATAGAGAGGAAGAGTGGAAAGAGGCAGAGAGAGAAGAGTGGGAAAGAGACAGAGAGGAAGAGTGGAAAGAGGCAGAGAGGAAGAGTGGGAAAAGAGGCAGAGAGGGAAGAGTGAAAGAGGCAGAGAGGAAGAGTGGGGAAAAGAGAAAGAAAGGAATAGTGGGAAAGAGATAGAGAGGAAGAGTGGGAAAGAGACAGAGAGGAAGAGTGGGAAAGAGACAGAGAGGAAGAGTGGGAAAGAGGCAGAGAGGAAGAGTGGGAAAAAGACAGAGAGGAAGAGTGGGAAAGAGGCAGAGAAGGAAGATTGAAAGAAAGAGGAATAGTGGGAAAGAGGCAGAGAGGAATAGTGGGAAGAGACAGAGAGGAAGAGTGGGAAAGAGACAGAGAGGAAGAGTGGAAAGAGACAGAGAGGAAGAGGGGAAAGAGAAAGAGATGAAGAGGGAAAGAGACAGAGAGGAAGAGGGAAAAGACAGAGAGGAAGAGTGGGGAAGAGGCAGAGAGGAAGAGTGGGAAAGAGGCAGAGAGGAAGAGTGGGAAAGAGACAGAGAGGAAGAGTGGGAAAGAGACAGAGAGGAAGAGTGGGAAAGAGACAGAGAGGAAGAGTGGGAAAGAGACAGAGAGGAAGAGTGGGAAAGAGACAGAGAGGAAGAGTGGGAAAAGGACAGAGAGGAAGAGTGGGGAAGAGGCAGAGAGGAAGAGTGGGAAAGAGGCAGAGAGGAAGAGTGGGAAAGAGACAGAGAGGAAGAGTGAAAGAGACAGAGAGGAAGAGGAAAGAGGCAGAGAGGAAGAGGAAAGAGCAGAGAAAGGAAGAGGGAAAGAGGGAGAAAGAGAAAGAGAGGAATAGTGGGAAAGAGATAGAGAGAAGAGGAAGAGACAGAGAGGAAGAGTGGGAAAGAGACAGAGAGGAAGATGGAAAGAGATAGAGAGGAAGAGTGGAAAGAGAAAAGAGGAATAGTGGAAAGAGACAGAGAGGAAGAGTGGAAAGAGGCAGAGAGGAAGAGGGAAAGAGGCAGAGAGAAGAGTGGGAAAGAGACAGAGAGGAAGAGGGAAAGAACAGAGAGGAAGAGTGGGAAAGAGGCAGAGAGGAAGAGTGGAAAGAGGCAGAGAGAAGAAGAGGAAAGAGGCAGAGAGGAAGAGTGGAGAGACAGAGAGGAAGAGAAAGAGGCAGAGAGGAAGAGTGGGGAAAAGACAGAGAGGAAGAGTGGAAAGAGGCAGAGAGGAAGAGTGAAAGAGAAAGAGAGGAATAGTGGGAAAGAAGCAGAGAGGAAGAGTGGGAAAGAGACAGAGAGGAAGAGTGGGAAAGAGACAGAGAGGAAGAGTGGGAAAGAGACAGAGGAAGAGTGAGAAAGAGAAAGAGATGAATAGTGGGAAAGAGACAGAGAGGAAGAGTGGGAAAAAGACAGAGAGGAAGAGTGGGGAAGAGGCAGAGAGGAAGAGTGGGAAAGAGACAGAGAGGAAGAGTGGGAAAGAGGCAGAGAGGAAGAGTGGGAAAGAGACAGAGAGGAAGGTAGCTTAGTGGTTAAGAGCGTTGTGCCAGTAACCGAAAGGTCGCTGGTTCTAATCCCTGAAAAAATGTATATATACACTGTATATTCAAAAAAATATTATAATACCGTATTTTTATCTCAAAATCATTGTAATGTGGTTAACCTTAAAAATCTAAATGAAAATTATTAAAATCTAAAAGTTCAAATTAAACCAGAAAGCACCCTTAGATCATGGGAAAAGGCCGTACTTGACCTTTGCACTTGAATCATTCCCACAGTGAATGGCTAGGCCCGCTACGCTATGAAACCATACACTATTGCAGAGACTTTGATATTACCGGCCGCAATTGATTTGGTGAAAACAATACGTGGGAAGACAGAGAAACTCACATCAATACCTTTGGCAGATAACACTGTTAAATGGACGTTAGCTGTGATGGCCGAGATGCCCATGCATTGACTTTTGTTCGCTATACATGTCGGGGGATGGATGCTATTCACAAGAACATATTGCTCTGTCTCACGATTCCCGAGCATGAAATGGCATAGGCATTATTGATGAAAACCAAATTCCCTATGGGATAGGATATTGGGCGGCAGGTAGCTTAGTGGTTAAGAGCGTTGTGCCAGTAACCGAAAGGTCGCTGGTTCTAATCCCCTAAAAATCTGTCGACGTGCCCTTGAGCAAGGCACTTAACCCTAATTGTTCATGTAAGTCGCTCTGGATAAGAGCGTCTGCTAAATATGTAAAAATATTGGGCTTTTGCACAGATGGGGCTCCATCTATGGCGGGATGGCAGGAAGGCCTCTGCACTCTAGTTATGAATGTGTCTCCTCTATATGGACGCACGTATGATACAATCGACAGCAACTGGTGGCAAAAGAGCTGAGAATAGAACTCGGGAGATATACTGCAGCAGGTATGTTCGATTGTAACTACATCAAACCACAACACTGTGCACACGTCTGTTCGCAAAAATATGTGGAGATATGGGATCAATGCATGACAATGTTCTATTTTACACTGAGGCTTGGTGGTTATCGAGGGGGAGTGTTGGACAGATTTTTACGCAGAGAGTGTGGAACTGTTGTCATTCACAATTGATGTAAACAAAAACAGACTTGGTTGACTTTCTGTGTAATGAAAATAAAAAACAGAAAAACAGCATCAAAGTGTCCCACATGAGTGATGACTGCTCACCTCCAACACTTGGAAGAGCACTTTGGGACCTACTTCCCAATCCATTTGACTGTGATCCTGGCTCAGTGGACATGCCCATAAGTGAAATCAAACAGCTGATCGAGCTGTCATGTGACCGAATGCTGCAGACAACGCATTCACGGGTCACTACGGAGGACTTTTGGTTCCTGACTCCAAGGGAATACTCTGCCATCTCCCTCTGAGCATTAATGCCGCATTTAATACAACTGGGAACTGGGAAATCTCCAACTCCCGACTTCAGTCCGTTCAAGACAAATGGGAACTCGGAAAGAAAGTGCTCTCGTCTGCATTAAAACCAAATATCGATCCAGGTTGGATGTGACAGCAGAGATGAGATGCGCCACGTGATTTTGAGAGGCTTCGACATGACATGCATCAAGCCACACCCATCTCATTAGTGCTGGTGAGATAAGAGACATTATATCAGACTAATTTGCTATTGACTGTAATAGCCCCACATTAAAAGTATGTGATGGTGAGTTGAGAAGACAATCAGAAATACTGTTAGAATGTATTTCAATTGACTGCCATAGCCCCAAATAAAAACTTGGCTGTTAATTACATTTTTTTTTTTTAAATGGGTGGGATTTTCAGATATCAAAATGGAGTCGTGAGCCAGAAAAGGTTGGGAACCCCTGGGGTAGAGGGAAAGAGAGGTTAAGAGACTGAGAGCAGAGAGTGCATTATATTTTTAAGTGATGTTAGATCACATTGCACAGTTTTCTTACCTGTACCATTATTTTCATAAAAGAGAGCAGCCTGACAGGAACTACTTTTAGATGTAAAAGAGTCTCAGTTTCAAAGCTTCTCACCAAGTCTTCTACTTGAATAACGAGATGAAATAGTTTTGGAGCCAGAGGCAATTCCTAATTAAAGGTATTACTCTGCATGTGTAACTATGGTCTATAATAATAGTCTAGCATTTGAAGTGAGCACCGTACTTTTACTGATCTCAGAGGAGTCTACTGTTTGTTCTATATGGTATTATTCACAATGAAATACTACTTTCACTATAAAAACCCTAAGGCTTAAATAAGACAGGGGACTTTAACACGTAAAGGAAAAAGTTGAATTTAACACGCAAAGGAAAAAGTGAATTTAACATGCAAAGGAAAAAGTAGAATTTAACACGCAAAGGAAAAAGTGAATTTAATACGCAAAGGAAAAAGTAGAATTTAACACGAAAGGAAAAGTGAATTTAACATGCAAAGGAAAAAGTAGAATTTAACACTAGCGAAAAAAGCAGAATTTAAACTAAAGGAAAAAGTAGAATTTAACACGCAAAGGAAAAGGTGAATTTAACACGCAAAGGAAAAAGTTGAATTTAACACGCAAAGGAAAAAGTGAATTTAACACGCAAAGGAAAAAGTTGAATTTTACAGGCAAAGGAAAAAGTTGAATTTAACACGCAAAGGAAAAAGTTGAATTTATCACGCAAAGGAAAAAGTGAATTAACACTTGAAATAAAAAGTTGAATTTTACAGGCAAGGTCAAGGTATGTACTAACATGTGTTCCTGATGTATGTTACGAGGGGAAATTGACCTGAAGAAAATATTCCAATTTCACACTGCCCCCCTGTGCTAGGAGAGAGAGAGAGAGAGAGAGAGAGAGAGAGAGAGAGAGAGAGAGAGAGAGAGAGAGAGAGAGAGAGAGAGAGAGAGAGAGAGAGAGAGAGAGAGAGAGAGAGAGAGAGAGAGAGAGAGAGAGAGAGAGAGAGAGAGAGAGAGAGAGAGAGAGAGAGAGAGAGAGAGAGAGAGAGAGAGAGAGAGAGAGAGAGCGAGGAGAGAGAGTGAGAGGAGTATGAGAGAGAGAGAGAGAGAGAGAGAGAGGAAGGAGAGAGAGAGGAGAGAGAGAGAGGGGGAGGAGAGAGAGAGAGAGAGAGAGAGAGAGAGAGAGAGAGAGAGAGAGAGAGAGAGAGAGAGAGAGAGAGAGAGAGTAGAGAGAGAGAGAGAGAGAGAAGAGAGAGAGAGAGACAGACAGAGAGACAGAGAGACAGAGACAGAACATGGAGGAAGAGTAGGAAGAGAAAGAGAGAATAGTGGGAAAGAGACAGAAGAAGATGGGAAAGAGCAGAGGGAAGATGGGAAAGAGACAGAGAGGAAGAGTGAAAGAGACAGAGAGGAAGATGGTGAAAGGGCAGAGAGGAAGGTGGGAAAGAGATAGAGAGGAAGAGTGGGAAAGAGGCAGAGAGGAAGAGTGGAAAGAGAGAGAGGAAGAGTGGGAAAGAGAAAGAGAGGACGAAAGAGACAGAGAGAAAGAGGGGAAAGAGGCAGAGAGGAAGAGTGGGAAAGAGACAGAGAGGAAGAGGGGAAAGAGGCAGAGGAAGAGGGAAAGAGAAAGAGAGGAAGAGGGGAAAGAGACAGAGAGGAAGAGTGGAAAGAGGCAGAGAGGAAGAGTGGGAAAGAGACAGAGAGGAAGAGGGAAAGAGACAGAGAGTAAGAGGGCAAGAGACTGAGAGGAAGAGGGAAGAGAGAAAGAGAGGAATAGGGGAAAGAGACAGAGAGGAATAGGGGAAAAAGAAGCAGAGAGGAAGAGGGAAAGAGTGGCAGAGAGGAAGAGTGGGAAAGAAGAGAGGAGAGGAAAGAGACAGAGAGGAAGAGGGAAAGATGCAGAGAGGAAGAGTGAAGATAGAGGAAGAGTGGAAAGAGAAAGAAAGGAATAGTGGGGAAAGAGATAGAGGAGGAAGAGGAAAGAGACAGAGAGGAAGAGGAAAGAGACAGAGAGGAAGAGGGTAAGAGAAAGAGAGGAACTAGTGGAGAGAGACAGAGAGGAAGAGGGGAAAGAGGCAGAGAGGAAGGTGGGAAAGAGGCAGAGAGAAGAGGGAAAGAGACAGAGAGAATAGGGGAAAGAGAAAAGAGAGAGAATAGGGAAAGAGACAGAGGGAAGATGAAGAGAGAGAAGAAGAGGAAAGAGATGAGAGAGGAAGAGGAAAAGAGGCAGAGAGGAAGAGAAAGAGAAGAGAGGAAGAGTGGAAAGAGGCAGAGAGGAAGAGGGAGAGGGCAGAGAGGAAGAGTGGAAAGAGGCAGAGAGAGAGTGAAAGAGAAAGAAAGGAATAGTGGGAAAGAGATAGAGAGGAAGAGTAAGGACAGAGAGGAGAGTGAAGAGACAGAGAGGAAGAGAGGAAAGAGGCAGAGAAGAGTGGGAAAGACAGAGATGAAGAGTGGAGAGGCAGGAAGAGAGAGAGAGGGAAAGAGAAAGAGTGGAATAGTGGGAAAGAGGCAGAGAGGAATAAGGGGAAAGAGACAGAGAGGAAGAGTGGGAAAGAGGCAGAGAGGAAGAGGGGGAAAGAGGCAGAGAGAGGAAGAGGGGAGAGAGAGAGAGAAGAGTGGGAAAGAGAAGGAGGACGAGTGGAAAGAGGCAGAGAGGAAGAGGAAAGAGGCAGAGAGGAAGAGGAAAGAGACAGAGAGGAAGAGTGGGAAAGAGGCAGAGAGGAAGAGTGAAAGAGAAAGAGAGGAAGAGGGGAAAGAGACAGAGAGGAAGAGTGGAAAGAGGCAGAGAGGAAGAGTGAAGAACAGGAGGAAGAGGGAAAGAGACAGAGAGTAAGAGTGGAAAGAGACAGAGAGGAAGAGGCAAAGAGAAAGAGAGGAATAGTGGGAAAGAGACAGAGAGGAAGAGAGGGAAAGAAGCAGAGAGGAAGAGGAAGAGCAGAGAGGAAGAGGAAAGATACAGAGAGGAAGAGGGGAAAAGAGACAGGGAAGGGAAAGAGCAGAGGAAGAGTGAAGGAGAGAGAAGAGAGAAAGAGAAAGAAAGGAAGAGGGAAAGAGATAGAGAGGAAGAGTGGGAAAGAGACAGAGAGGAAGAGTGGTAAGAGACAGAGAGGAAGAGTGGAAAAGAGGCAGAGAGGAAAAGAGTGGAAAGAGACAGAGAGAAGAATGGAAAGAGACAGAGAGGAAGGAGAAAGAACAGAGAGGAAGAGTAGAAAGAGAAAGAGAGGAATAGTGGGAAAAGAACAGAGAGGAAGAGGGAAAGAGGCAGAGAGAAGATGGGAAAGAGACAGAGAGGAAGAGGGGAAAGAGACAGAGAGGAAGAGTGGGAAAGAGGCAGAGAGGAAGAGGGAGAGAGAGACAGAGAGGAAGAGGAAAGAGGCAGAGGGAAGAAAAGAAGAGAGAAGAGTGGGAAAGAGAAAGAGAGGACGAGTGGAAAGAGACAGAGAGGAAGAGGGAAAGAGGCAGAGAGGAAGAGTGGGAAAAGGACAGAGAGGAAGAGGGAAAGAGGCAGAGAGGGAAGAGGGAGAGAGAGAGAGGAAGAGGGAAAGAGACAGAGAGGAAGAGGGAAGAGGTAGAGAGAAGAGGATGAGCAGAGAGGGAAGAGGAAAGAGAAGAGAGAAGAGTGGGAAAGAGAGAGAGAAGAGTGGGAGAGAGAAGAGAGGAATAGTGGGAAAGAGACAGAGAGGAAGGAAAGAAGCAGAGAGGAAGAGGGAAAGAGGCAGAAGGAAGAGAAAGAGACAGAGAGGAAGAGTGGGAAAGAGACAGAGAGGAAGAGGAAAGAGGCAGAGAGGAAGAGGGAAAGAGGCAGAGAGGAAGATGAGAGACAAGAGGAAGATGGGAAAGAAATAAATGAATAGTGGGAAAAGAGATAGAGAGGAAGAGTGGAGACAGAAGGAAGAGTGGAAAGAGACAGAGAGGAAGATGTGAAGAGAAAGAGAGGAAAGAGGAAAGAGACAGAGAGGAAGAGGGAAAGAGGCAGAGAGGAAGAGTGGGAAAGAGGCAGAGAGGAAGAGTTGAAAAGAGACAGAGAGAATAGGGAAAGAGAAAGAGAGGAAGAGTGGGAAAGAGACAGAGATGAAGAGGAAAGAGGCAGAGAGGGAAGATGGAAAGAGATAGAGAGGAAGAGGAAAGAGGCAGAGAGGGAAGAGTGAGAGAGCAGAGAGGAAGAGGAAAGAGGGGGAAGATGGGAAAGAGGCAGAGAGATGAAGATGAAGATGCAGAGATGAAGATGGCAAGAGATATGGCCGAACAGGGGAAAGAGATAGAGAGAGGAAGATGGAAAGACAACAGAGAGAAGAGAGGAGAGACAGAGAGTGAAGAGGAAAGAGGCGGAGAGGAAGAAACAGAGACAGAGAGGGAAAGAGGAAGAGAGGAAGAGGGAAAGAGAAAGATGGAATATGGAAAGAGCAGAGAGGAATAGTGGAAAGAGACAGAGAGGAAGAGGAAAGAGACAGAGAGGAAAGGGAAAGAGACAGAGAGGAAGAGTGAAGAGAAAGAGATGAAGATGGGAAAGAGACAGAGAGGAAGAGGGGAAAAAGACAGAGAGGAAGAGTGGGGAAGAGGCAAGAGAGGAAGAGGGAGAGGCAGAGAGGAAGAGGGGAAAGAGAAGAGAGGAAGATGGAAAGAGACAGAGAGGAAGAGGGAAAGAGACAGAGAGGAAGAGGGAAAGAGACAGAGAGGAAGAGGAAAGAGACAGAGAGGAAGAGTGGGAAAAGGACTGAGAGAGGAAGAGGGGGAAGAGGCAGAGAGGAAGATGGGAAAGAGGCAGAGAGGAAGAGTGGAAAGAGACAGAGAGAAGAGTGGGAAAGAGACAGAGAGGAAGAGTGGGAAAGAGGCAGAGAGGAAGAGTGGGAAAGAGGCAGAGAGAAGAGTGGGAAAGAGGCAGAGAGAAGAGAGAGAAAAGTAAGAATAGTGGGAAAGAGATAGAGAGGAAGAGTGAAAGAGAGAGAGAGGAAGAGAGAGACAGAGAGGAAGAGAAAGAGACAGAGAGGAGTGAAGAAAGAGAGGAACAGGGAAAGAGACAGAGAGGAAGAGTGGAAAGAGGCAGAGAGGAAGAGTGGGAAAGAGGCAGAGAAAGAGAAGAGACAGAGAGGAAGAGTGGAAAGAGAAGAGAGAAGAGTGGGAAAGAGGCAGAGGGAAGAGAAAGAGAGCAGAGAGGAAGAGGGAAAGAGGCAGAGAGGAAGAGGGGAGAGAGAGAGGAAGAGGGAAAGAGGCAGAGAGGAAGAGTGGGGAAAAAGACAGAGAGGAAGAGGGAAAGAGGCAGAGAGGAAGAGGAAAGAGAAAGAGAGGAATAGGGGAAGAAGCAAGAGAGAGAAGAGTGGGAAAGAGACAGAGAGAAGAGGAAAGAGAAGAGAGAAGAGGAAAGAGAAGAGAAGAGTGGAGAAAGAGAAAGAGATGAATAGTGGAAAGAGAAGAGAGGAAGAGTGGGAAAAAGACAGAGAGGAAGAGTGGGGAAGAGGCAGAGAGGAAGAGTGGGAAAGAGACAGAGAGGAAGAGTGGGAAAGAGGCAGAGAGGAAGAGTGGGAAAGAGACAGAGAGGAAGGTAGCTTAGTGGTTAAGAGCAGCAGCGCAGCAACCGAAAGGTCGCTATTCTAATCCCTGAAAAATGTATATATACACTGTATATTCAAAAAATATTATAATACCGTATTTTTATCTCAAAATCATTGTAATGTGGTAACCTTCAAAATCTAAATGAAAATTATTAAAATCTAAAAAGTTCAAATTAAAACCAGAAAGCACCCTTAGATCATGGGAAAAGGCCGTGACTTGACCTTTGCACTTGAATCATTCCCACAGTGAATGGCTAGGGCTCGCACGCTATGAAACCACACACTATTGCAGAGACTTGATATTACCGGCCCACTTGATTTGGTGAAAACAATACGTGGGGAAGACAGAGAAACTCACATCAATACTTTGGCAGATAACACTGTTAAATGGACGTTAGCTGTGATGGACGTAGATGCCCAATGCATTGACTTTTTGTCGCTATACATGTCGGGGGGATGGATGCTATTCACAAGAACATATTGCTCTGTCTCACGATTCCTGAGCATGAAATGGCAAAGGCATTATTGATGAAAAACCAAATTCCCTATGGGATAGGATATTGGAGCTGCAGGTAGCTTAGTGGTTAAGAGCGCTGATGCCAGTAACCGAAAGGTCGCTGGTTCTAATCCCCGAAGATCTGGGTCGACGCGTCCCTTGAGCAAGGCACTTAACCAATTGTTCGCTAGTCGCTTCTGGATAAGAGCGCTCACTAAATATGTAAAAATATTGGGCTTTTGCACAGATGGGGCTCCATCTATGGCGGGATGGCAGGCAGGCCTCTGCACTCTAGTTATGAATGTGTCTCCCTCTGCTATATGGACGCATTGTATGATACACCGACAGCAACTGGTGGCAAAAGAGCTGAGAATAGAACTCGGAGATATACTGCAGCAGGTATGTTCGATTGTAAACTACATCAAACCACATACACTGTGCACACGTCTGTTCGCAAAAATATGTGGAGATATGGGATCAATGCATGACAATGTTCTATTTTACACTGAGGCTTGGTGGTTATCGAGGGGGAGTGTTGGACAGATTTTTACGCAGAGAGTGTGGAACTGTTGTCATTCACAATTGATGTAAACAAAAAACAGACTTGGTTGACTTTCTGTGTAATGAAAATAAAATAACAGAAAACAGCATCAGTAAGTGTCCCACATGAGTGATGACTGCTCACCTCCAACACTTGGAAGAGCACTTTGGGACCTACTTCCCAATCCATTTGACTGTGATCCTGGCTCAGTGGACATGCCCATAAGTGAAATCAAACAGCTGATCGAGCTGTCATGTGACCGAATGCTGCAGACAACGCATTCACGGGTCACTACGGAGGACTTTGTTCCTGACTCCAAGGGGAATACTCTGCCATCTCCCTGAGCATTAATGCCGCATTTAATACAACCGGGAACTGGGAAATCTCCAACTCCCGACTTCAGTCCGCTCAAGACAAATGGGAACTCGGAAAGAAAGTGCTCTGCCTGCATTAAAACCAAATATCGATCCAGGTTGGATGTGACAGCAGAGATGAGATGCGCCACGTGATTTTGAGAGGCTTCGACATGACATGCATCAAGCCACACCCATCTCATTAGTGCTGGTGAGATAAGAGACATTATATCAGACTAATTTGCTATTGACTGTAATAGCCCCACATTAAAAGTATGTGATGGTGAGTTGAGAAGACAATCAGAAATACTGTTAGAATGTATTTCAATTGACTGCCATAGCCCCAAATAAAAAAGTAAACATTGGCTGTTAATTACATTTTTTTTTTTTAAATGGGTGGGATTTTCAGATATCAAAATGGAGTCGTGGGCCAGAAAAGGTTGGGAACCCCTGGGGTAGAGGGAAAGAGAGGTTAAGAGACTGAGAGCAGAGAGTGCATTATATTTTTAAGTGATGTTAGATCACATTGCACAGTTTTCTTACCTGTACCATTATTTTCATAAAAGAGAGCAGCCTGACAGGAACTACTTTTAGATGTAAAAGAGTCTCAGTTTCAAAGCTTCTCACCAAGTCTTCTACTTGAATAACGAGATGAAATAGTTTTGGAGCCAGAGGCAATTCCTAATTAAAGGTATTACTCTGCATGTGTAACTATGGTCTATAATAATAGTCTAGCATTTGAAGTGAGCACCGTACTTTTACTGATCTCAGAGGAGTCTACTGTTTGTTCTATATGGTATTATTCACAATGAAATACTACTTTCACTATAAAAACCCTAAGGCTTAAATAAGACAGGGGACTTTAACACGTAAAGGAAAAAGTTGAATTTAACACGCAAAGGAAAAAGTGAATTTAACATGCAAAGGAAAAAGTAGAATTTAACACGCAAAGGAAAAAGTGAATTTAACATGCAAAGGAAAAAGTAGAATTTAACACGCAAAGGAAAAAGTGAATTTAACATGCAAAGGAAAAAGTAGAATTTAACACGCAAAGGAAAAAGTAGAATTTAACACGCAAAGGAAAAAGTTGAATTTAACACGCAAAGGAAAAGGTGAATTTAACACGCAAAGGAAAAAGTTGAATTTAACACGCAAAGGAAAAAGTGAATTTAACACGCAAAGGAAAAAGTTGAATTTTACAGGCAAGGTCAAGGTATGTACTAACATGTGTGTCCTGATGTATAGTTACGAGGGGAAATTGACCTGAAGAAAATATTTCCAATTTCACACTGCCCTCCCTGTGCTAGTGAGAGAGAGAGAGAGAGAGAGAGAGAGAGAGAGAGAGAGAGAGAGAGAGAGAGAGAGAGAGAGAGAGAGAGAGAGAGAGAGAGAGAGAGAGAGAGAGAGAGAGAGAGAGAGAGAGAGAGAGAGAGAGAGAGGGAAATGAGAAAGTTTAGAGAGAGAGAGAGGAGAAATGAGAAAGAGAGAGAGAGAGAGAGAGAGGGAGAGGGAGAGAGGAGAGAGAGGGAGAGAGAGAGAGAGAGAGAGAGAGAGAGAGAGATGAGAAAGCGAGAGAGAGAGAGGGAGAAAATGAGAAGAGAGAGAGAGAGAGAGAGAGAGAGGGAGAGGGAGGGAGAGAGGGGAAGAGAGAGAGAGAGAGAGAGAGAGAGAGAGAGAGAGGGAAATGAGAAACTGAGAGAGAGAGAGGGAGAAATGAGAAAGAGAGAGAGAGAGAGGGAGAAATGAGAAAGAGAGAGAGAGAGAGAGAGAGAGAGAGAGAGAGAGAGAGAGAGAGAGAGAGAGAGAGAGAGAGAGAGAGAGAGAGAGAGAGAGAGAGAGAGAGAGAGAGGAAAATGAGAAAGCGAGAGAGAGAGAGAGAGAAATGAGAAAGAGAGAGAGAGAGAGGGAGAAATGAGAAAGAGAGAGAGAGAGAGAGAGAGAGAGAGGAGAGGGAGGGAGAGAGAGAGAGAGAGAGAGAGAGAGAGAGAGAGAGAGAGAGAGAGAGAGAGAGAGAGAGAGAGAGAGAGAGAGAGAGAGAGAGAGAGAGAGAGAGAGAGAGAAATGAGAAAGCGAGAGAGAGAGAGAGGGGAGAAATGAGAAAGAGAGAGAGAGAGAGAGAGAGAGAGAGAGAGAGAGAGAGAGAGAGAGAGAGAGAGAGAGAGAGAGAGAGAGAGAGAGAGAGAGAGAGAGAGAGAGAGAGAGAGAGAGAGAGAGAGGGAAATGAGAAAGCGAGAGAGAGAGAGGGAAATGAGAAAGCGAGAGAGAGAGAGGGAGAAATGAGAAAGAGAGAGAGAGAGAGAGGGAGAGGGAGGGAGAGAGGGGAGAGAGAGAGAGAGAGAGAGAGAGAGAGAGAGAGAGAGAGAGAGAGAGAGAGAGAGAGAGAGAGAGAGAGAGAGAGAGAGAGAGAGAGAGAGAGAGAGAGAGAGA